>NC_084754.1:8310944-8498444 GCF_033978785.1 Entelurus aequoreus | reverse complement strand
TGTGTCTGTGCCACTTTGCACATACCTTTTAGACGCAGTCAATATATACACTAAACAACTTTGCAGAACAGTTTTAGGCTTGATAAATCACATTGCAGGCGCTAGATGATTATATTATATTATATTATATATACTCCTCCTAGCATTGTTGGCGTTCTCATAATCAGCATACATTCTGTATGAATACAGAATAGATTATGCTCTCTATTTTGCATTTTTAAGAGACAAAATCAATAGATAAGCTTTGAAAGTACCATCAACTTTGCACATGTTATAAGGCACTCATTTTAGATCGTAGGCCACATGGAGAAAAATCTACTCCCAAGTGGGCCGGACTGGTAAAACCACGGCACGATAACTTCAGATTGCTTTCTTTGTTTAAAAATAGAACAAGCACATTCTGAAATTGTACAAATCATAATGTTGTTGTTGTTTTTTTAAACTTACATGTTGCGATTAATAGTATTCTATCTTTATTTGTCGTTATTTATACTTTCTGAATAAATTATGTGATAATGTTCATCAGTCAACTCATTGTTGTTGATTTGCAATATATCAAGATAAAAAAATATCCAAATCAAATTACGGTCATTCATGTAGTTTGCTCATTTTCCTCGACTGATGTACTAACATCATGTGGTTTATTTTGTACATATGTAGCATCATCTACAAAGATACAAAGAATTGCTATTGCGACATCTAGTGGACACATTTAGAACAGCTGTTTCTTTCTTTCATTAATTTTTATACTTAGCAAACTCATCCCACAGGCCGGATAAAAACTGTTGGCGGGCTGCAAGTTTGACACCCCTGCTCTTGGTTTTGCTGCAATAGTTATGACTATTTGTTGTGGAATGTATTTCATATTATTGAATGTATTACTTAGTTATAATTTAAAAAAATTTTTTTTAGGTATTTAAATTACAATTCTGTTTGATTTGAATGTTACATGCTTCTGTAGAAATAGAAAAATGCATTGTTTTTGAATGACATTTATATTTTTCACAATTTTTTTTAAGAACCGGTTCGGGCACCGCCTAAGCACCGGTGTGGTGTGATATGCAAACGAACAGCTAACCCGAGCAAACCGGGTAAACATTCTCTCATTCCTGCTCAAATGGAAAAAGCTTTGCCTATTACTGCTGAAAGATGTCAGCGCAGTTCATTACCGGTGATTTGTACCACTGTAAAGAGAATCCAAATGAAATGTAAAGTTGATGAGTGAATATTTAATGAAGCTCATGCATACTAATGAGGGTTTCTCATTCCACTCTATTTGCGCACAAAAAACACATGGCAAATTCATGGTAGGAGTCCGTGAAAACACAAGGTGCCACTCAAACGGATGGAATACTTATTTTCTCAACTAAAAGGGTTTGTTGCAGCTGTGGGACATGTGGAAAATAGGCATTAAAGGCCTACTGAAAGCCACTACTACCGACCACGCAGTCTGATAGTTTATATATCAATGATGAAATCTTAACATTGAAACACATGCCAATACGGCCGGGTTAACTTATAAAGTGCAATTTTAAAATTCCCGCCACACTTCCGGTTGAAAAACTCCTTTGGATATGATTTACGCGCGTGACGTCACAAAATCCACGGAAGTGGTTGGACCACATCGGACCGGATACAAAAACCTCTTGTTTTCTTCGACAAAATTCCACAGTATTCTGGACATTTGCGTTGGTGAATCTTTTGCAATTTGTTTAATGAACAATGGAGGCTGCAAAGAAGAACGTTGTAGGTGGGATCGATCGGTGTATTAGCGGCTAAGTATAATACTTACAGCAACACAACAAGGACTAGCAGACGCCTAGCCGATGCTTGCCGCCAAACCCACGGATGAAGTCCTTCGTCGCGCCGTCGATCGCTGGAACACAGGTGAGCACGGCTGTTGATGGGAAGATGAGGGCTGGCTGGTGTAAGTGGAGCGCTAATGTTTTTAGCATAGTTCTGTGAGGTCCGGTTGCTAAGTTGCTAAATTAGCCTTAGCGTCGTTAGCAACAGCATTGTTAAGCATTACCAGGCTGAGAATTTTTAACTGTGTAGTTACATGTACATGGTTTAATAGTATTGTTGATCTTCTGTCTATCCTTCCAATCAGGGGTTTATTTATTTTGTTTCTATCTTCAATTTGAGAACGATGCTATCACGTTAGCTCAGTAGCTAAGTGTGTCACCGATGTATTGTCGTGGAGATAAAAGTCACTTTAAATGTCCATTTCGCGTGCTCGACTCTCATTTTCAAGAGGATATAGTATCCGAGGTGGTTTAAAATACAAATCCGTGATCCACAATAGAAAAAGGAGAGAGTGTGTGGAATCCAATGAGCCAGCTTGTACCTAAGTTACGGTCAGAGCGAAAACAGATACGTCCATCACTGCCTCTCTAGTCCTTCACTGTAATGTTCCTCATCTACGAATCTTTCATCCTCGCTCAAATTAATGGGGTAATCGTCGCTTTGTCGCTCCGAATCTCTCTCGCTCCATTGTAAACAAAGGAAAATTGTGAGGAATATTACCTCCTGTGACGTCACGCTACTTCCGGTACAGGCAAGGCTTCTTTTTCATCAGCAAGCAAAAGTTGCGAACTTTATCGTCGATTTTCTCTACTAAATCCTTTCAGCAAAAATATGGCAATATCGCGAAATGATCAAGTATGACACATAGAATGGATCTGCTATTCCCGTTTAAATAAAAAAAAATCGTTTCAGTAGGCCTTTAATGGACACATTGACCATGTGACGTGGGTAAAAAAAAACCCCGCTATGTGACAAAATGAAATAACTACCGTGTATCATGCACAGTTATTTATATGGAGAAATTAAAGAGGAAACTAGTTTGATTCCAAATCACTGGAATATGACATGCTTGCCACACACACCCCCACACGAACACCCTTGTAGTCATGGTCACATTTGCCTTGAGTATTCCTGGGTGTTAGCATTGATTCATGACTGTAAATGTTTTGCAGTATGTTATGAGGTCAATGTGATGTTGGCTTCTGGCCTTCAAGACATAAATACCATCAGTTCCTCATTTTCATCCTATTTGATATTTGAGGGAAGCTTTTATGCTCATCAGCGTTCGAGTATAAGTTATTGTCAACAACATGTTTTGTGAGGGGAAAATGGATGGATGGGATGGATGTTTTGTGAGGTCGCGGTGGCATTCTGTTCTTAAGAGTTCATCCTTGAGCATTAGAAACCTTGCACAAACACTCACTCAAAATCCTTGACCGAAAACACCGCCATCATGGTTTAGTTCTTCAAAAAAATATATATACATATTATATATATATATATATATATATATATATATATATATATATATATATATATATATATATATATATATATATATATATATATATATATATATATATATATATGTTGAATGTTGCTAACATTCAAAGACTAGCATCAATACAAATGATAGCATTGTAAAAAAAAATAGTAAGGTATTATATTTTTCTGGTTCTGATTCCACTTTTGAATCTGCTTAACGGTTTGTTTCCTTATCGATTCTTTTTTAAATTTTTCATATACAAATATTATCTGTGTTGGCCCTGCGATGATGTGGCGACTTGTCCAGGGTGTACCCCGCCTTCCGCCCGATTGTAGCTGAGATAGGCTCCAGCACCCCCCGCGACCCCGAAGGGAATACGTGGTAAAAAATGGATGGATGGATGGATAAACAAAAAAACATGTGGGTTAGCATCAATTTTGTTTAATTTAATGTTAACATTACCTTAAAAAGCCTACAGTGAGTGAAGTGAAGCGTGAAGTGAATTATATTTATATAGAGCTTTTCTCTAGTGACTCAAAGCGCTTTACATAGTGAAACCCCATATCTAAGTTACATTTAAACCAGTGTGGGTGGCACTGGGAGCAGGTGGGTAAAGTGTCTTGCCCAAGGACACAACGGCAGTGACTAGGATGGCGGAAGCGGGAATCGAACCTGGAACCCTCAAGTTGCTCGCACGGCCGCTCTACCAACCGAGCTATGCCGCCCCAACCGAGCTATGCCGTGAGGTCTTAATGGCCCATCGAATCCTAAATAACACTGCACCGGCGCCACTCAAGCACTTTGTCCAGTTTACATCTGATGTGACAACGAGAAACACAGGAGCCTCCACTAGCGTGCCCGGATGTAAAACCTCTTTTGCACAATCAGCCTTTTCATATAAAGCGATTGTAGTAGAATTTCTGACCTTTGAACTACATTTCATGTCTGTCAAGAATGTACGCTCATTTCATTTCTCTTCTATTCTGTGCCATTGAATGGACCGGCTGTAGGACAAAAGTGAATATTAAGTCGTGCCAACCTGTCTACAGAATGTTTTGATTGTCTAATTATGATTAAGGGATTCAAGGATGTTGCAAAACAAACATGTCGAAGACCACAAAATCATGACGCACAAGGAAAAACAGACTGACGCACGAAGAAACAGATAAAAATGCCCAGGAGACCAGGACTCGGGAGAGATTGCTTTTTGTGAGTCCTCCGGAGGACGGCCGTTTGTTTGCAGGGACAAAACAATCCAACTTATGCACTTTTGACTATGAGAAAATAATCTTGTTGTACTAAATTCACTTTTGTTGCTGTTTAAGCTCTGGACAATCCACCACACGATAAAGGGATGGAACGACCTCACAACAGACTTGAAAAGTCCAACCGATTATTCTTCATTCACAGTTGAACTTAAAACGTGGCTTTCACACGGTCACTGAGGTGGGCACTATGTTTGACCCACATGTCAACTTATTGTGTATTATATTTATGCATGAGAGCATTTTGTTGTAAACTGTGAGGTGTGTCAGCTAAAATCATGGTTGTTTTTACAAACGATGACATATGTGAAAAAGAGCATGTATTGTCTATGTCAGGGGTCGGCAACCCGCGGCTCTAGAGCCGCATGTGGCTCTTTAGCGCCGCCCTAGTGGCTCTCTGAAGCTTTTTCAAAAATGTATGAAAAATGGAAAAAGATGAGGGGAAAAAAATAACATTTTTTTGTTTTAATATGGTTTCTGTATGAGGACAAACATGACACAAACCTCCCTAATTGTTATAAAGCACACTGTTTGTATTAAAAATGCTTCACTGATTCGAGTATTTGGCAAGCGCCGTTTTGTCCTACTAATTTTGGCGGTCCTTGAACTCACCTTAGTTTGTTTCAATGTATAACTTTCTCCGACTTTCTAGGACGTGTTTTATGCCACTTCCTTTTCTGTCTCATTTTGTCCACCAAACTTTTAACGTTGTGCGTGAATGCACAGAGGTGAGTTTTGTTGATGTTATTGACTTGTGTGGAGTGCTAATCAGACATATTTGGTCACTGCATGACTGCAAGCTAATCGATGCTAACATGCTATTTAGGCTAGCTATATGTACATATTGCATCATTATGCCTCATGTGTAGCTATATTTGAGCTCATTTAGTTTCCTTTAGGTCGTCTCAATTCAATGTATATCTCATGACACACTATCTGTATGTAATATGGCTTTTAATTTGTTGTGGCTCCAGACAGATTTGTTTTTGTATTTTTGCTCTAATATGGCTCTTTTCAACATTTTGGGTTGCCGACCCCTGGTCTATGTGTTATGATGTAAATGATAGGTGTGGTTGTATTGTATAAGTATGTGTCAATGAAAGGGCATTTTATGACTTTTCTTAATTTGATTACATGCTATAGTATCATTTTATTGTTATGATTGTATTGCATGTTTTTGTATTATATATGTTGTATATTTGTATTTGTTTTTAATTTAGGTAACCAGGGACTGCAGATGGAAATTAGCAATTTAGCTATAATCTGGTGCAGAACATATCTGTCTTTGAGCTTAAAGGCCTACTGAAACCTACTACTACCGACCACGCAGTCTGATAGTTTATATATCAATGATGAAATCTTAACATTGCAACACATGCCAATACGGCCGGGTTAACTTATAAAGTGACTTTTAAAACTTCCCGGGAAATATCCGGCTGAAACGTCGCGGTATGATGACGTATGCGCGTGACGAAGTCAGAGTAACGGAAGTTATGGTACCCGTAGAATCCTATACAAAAAGCTCTGTTTTCATTTCATAATTCCACAGTATTTTGGACATCTTTTGCAATTTGTTTAATGAACAATGAAGGCTGCAAAGAAGACAGTTGTAGGTGGGATCGGTGTATTAGCAGCGGACTACAGCAACACAACCAGGAGGACTTTGTTGGAGCGCTAGCCGCGCTAGCCGCGCTAGCCGCGCTAGCCGCGCTAGCCGCCGACCTCACCTTGACTTCCTACGTCTCCGGGCCGCCAAACGCATCGGGTGAAGTCCTTCGTCCTTCTGCCGATCGCTGGAACGCAGGTGAGCACGGGTGTTGATGAGTAGATGAGGGCTGGCTGGCGTAGGTGGAGAGCTAATGTTTTTAGCATAGCTCTGTGAGGTCCCGTTGCTAAGTTGCTAAGTTAGCTTCAATGGCGTCGTTAGCACAGCATTGTTAACCTTCGCCAGCCTGGAAAGCATTAACCGTGTATTTACATGTCCACGGTTTAATAGTATTGTTGATTTTCTATCTATCCTTCCTTCTATCCTTTATTTTTTTGTTTCTATATGCAGTTAAAGCACGATGCTATCACGTTAGCTCGTAGCTAAAGCCTTTCGCCGATGTTTTGTCGTGGAGATAAAAGGCACTGAATGTCCATTTTGCGTTCTCGACTCTCATTTTCAAGAGGATATAGTATCCGAGGTGGTTTAAAATACAAATCCGTGATCCACAATAAAAAAAGGAGAGTGTGGAATCCAAAGAGCCAGCTTGTACCTAAGTTACGGTCAGAGCGAAAAAAGATACGTCCATCACTGTCTCTCAAGTCCTTCACTGTAACGTTCCTCATCTACGAATCTTTCATCCTCGCTCAAATTAATGGGGTAATCATCACTTTCTCGGTCCGAATCTCTCTCGCTCCATTGTAAACAATGGGGAATTGTGAGGATTCCTAGCTCCTGTGACGTCACGCTACTTCCGGTACAGGCGAGGCTTTTTTTTATCAGCGAGAAAAAGTTGCGAACTTTATCGTCGATTTTCTCTATTAAATCCTTTCAGCAAAAATATGGCAATATTGCGAAATGATCAAGTATGACACATAGAATGGATCTGCTATTCCCGTTTAAATTTAAAAAAATCATTTCAGTAGGCCTTTAATGTCTCTGTGCATTGTCCCTTCAAAAAAAGACTAAACTAAGTCTCTGCCAATGTTTGCCCCCCCCCCCCAGATGTGTAAGGTCGGATATAGGGGTGGTCACTCGATCCCTGAACCGCCACCATTTAATAATTTCCTCATTTAGTCCAAATGGATGTTTGAGACATATTGGAGGATATACTGTACACTGGAGGCATCATGTTTGCAGAAACGGGAGAAAAAAAATGCACGCTTTCACCGAGGCATCGAGTGGATTTTAGTGCTTTGATCTCAGCGAGTGTCTGCTGGTTTTCGCTGATTTGCTCAAAGTGCAGCAAATCATTTTTGTCATCACACCGGCATAACGAGACGGCGGCAAAGTACTGCACTTGTTTCAGGATCAAACGTAGAACTTAGCGCTTGCCAGTACTTGCTAAAATGACCATATTTGTACAATCGTATTGCCGTTCGTAGGGTGTACCCACTTAGTAGCCATAATCACACGTTCTTTTTTTGTTGTTTTATACTAGGAAAATAGACATAATCTAAGGTGTTTATTTCAAAGAAACATTGTAAGTGTTGTCACCGTACTAGGGTCGTACATCATAAAAGTGAAGGACTTTCACCACCGCCCTGATTCCTTATCATTCTTAATATTGATACCGTTATTGGTATTATTCATTTCTGTTTGACTACTTTTGGATTGTGTTGTGTCATGTTTGTGTGTCCTCTCAGTTGCTCTGTTGATTACTATTCTGAATGTTGTTTGGTTTTGGAATTGGAATTGTATTATTATTGTCAGGAGCTCGCATGGCTGCAGTATTTGTGACGCCAAAGTGCAGGAACCAGGCGAACGAGGAGCAGGTAAGAGGATTTTAATTCACTCCAACAGAACATGAAACAGTCGTGCATTCAAGGTCCAAACATAAATCAATCCTCGAGCAACTGAGGAGCACGCGAGACAGGCATAAATAGAAGCCTGCTGATTGTTACCACCAGGTGTGGCAAGGCTGCCTAATCAGCAGCAGGTGAGGGGAAAACAGAATTTCAGCGTAGACATGCAGAAAATGGAAATCAAAATAAAGAGCACTGATGGGAAATAAACCCAAAACAAGGAAGCACAAACAGAAAAGAAGTGACAGATCGTCATAATTATGGTATTATTGTGTATTATTTTGTTGGACTGATTAATATAAAAATAAAAAATTAATATTCTAAACATAAATTGAAATGCTTAAGTTAAGTTTTGTTCAAATTAACTGTAACTCCTGGCACCCCTCGCATGTTGTCTGTATTATTACATTATTTACATTATTATACCTTCTCAGTGGCCTAGTGGTTAGAGCAGGGATGTCCAAAGTCCAAAGCCCGCATCTAATTGTTTACCGGCCCGCCACACATTCTGGAAATACTATTGTAAAAATAAAAAAGAACATTAAAAAAAGTGGAATGAGGTGAAATCTAACGAGAAAAAGTTGTAATGTTGACACAAAAGCTGCCATGCAGGCTGTCTTTCTTCATTTTTCTTTTTTTGCCATTGCTCAAAAAAAAATAATAATGACAAAAAATCAATGTTGTAATGAATTATTTTCAGGGCTCCAATTACTTCAAATATTTCACTTTAAAATGTTGTATGTGGTAAATATTGCATACATTGTGTAGTAGCTATATAAAAACATCAATGTTTTCTTTGACAAAAGCGCATAAAACAAAATAATAGTTCCAGCATAAAATCGACAGATATATCTGAAGTTGTTCTCGTAACTTAAGTGTTGAAAGTAAAAGAACAACCTAATAAAAATGTATCACTTCATGAGTGGGGCACCTTTTGGATCCCAAATATATTTAATGATTTTTTATTTATCTTTTCACTGTGATTACTCAAAAATATGAAATAAATAAAATCAATGGTGTCCTGCATTATTGATCTTTTAGGGCTCTAATTACTAAATACTGCATATTTCAGTTTTACTATAAAAAAAGCTAAGTTGTTTTTGACAGAAAAGCCATAAAACATTTTTTTAATTTGTATTACTTTATATCAACTTGAAGTTGATATAGAGATTTACTGTAAGCGTTAAATAATTAAAAAAAATAATCTGACTTATTTTCAACATTTTAATGACTGAGACCCTTTATGGTCCCCGGGACCCCTAAAGGTAAAATAAATAAAAAAATGCATATATTTTGTTATGGTTTGAAAATGAAAAATATCAAAATGGCCCCCACATGCTTTAATTTTTCCGTGTGCGGCCCTCAGTGAAAAAAAGTTTGGACACCCCTGGGTTAGAGTGTCCGCCCTGAGATCGGTAGGTCGCGAGTTCAAACCCCGGCCGAGTCATACCAAAGACTATAAACATGGGACCCATTACCTCCCTGCTTGGCACTCAGCATCAAGGATTAGAATTGGGGGTTAAATCACCAAAAAATATTCCCGGGTGCGGCCACCGCTGCTGCTCACTGCTCCCCTCACCTCCCAGGGAGTGAGCAAGGGGATGGGTCAAATGCAGAGGACAAATTTCACCACACCTAGTGTGCGTGTTACAATCATTGGTACTTTAACGTTCATTATTTTCCTGATAAATACACCACGTGGTGCTGCTGTGATTACTGGGAATGTGTCAGAATCGCCACAAAATCCAGGGCCCGCATACAACGGACCTTTTTGAGCAATATTGGTAGAGCACAAATTTTTGGCAAGCAACTACCCATAACTCATGACATTATTTCTTGAATGATTATACAACTGTTGGGTATGCTTGCATGTCTTCCTGAAGCACTTTAAACACAACCCATAGGGGGCGCCACAAATGCCATGTGGAAAAATGTGACCAATGTGAAGTTTTCATTTTCTGTTGTCTATAAATTGGTCAATTTCCTTTTCACTGTAATCATCCTCGAGATAGAGTAATTCTGAGTGTCTTCTGCATTTCATACACTGGTGCTTATTTAATACTATGTTGAAAAATATGTTGGTGGACGCCAGTCTGCAAATCTGGCCGGTTCTGAGGGTTCATCATCACATTACCCACTCAGTGGCCTAGTTACCTACTCAGTGGCCTAGTGGTTAGAGCAGGGGTCACCAACGCGGCGCCCGCGGGCACCAGGTCGCCCGTAAGGACCAGATGAGTCGCCCGCTGGCCTGTTCTAAAAATAGCTCAAATAGAACCTTTATTTAACCAGATAAGAAAACCCATTGAGATCAAGATCTCTTTCACAAGGGTGACCTGGCCAAGAGGTCAACAGCACATGTCACAGAGCAGTTTCAAAATAAATACATTAAGACATACATTTTAAAATACATAAGAGAACTGTAAAACAACAGAGATTTACATCTTTAAAAACACAGGCACTGTGCAAACGTCTCTCGCTTTTTGTCCCTCAGGACAGAACGGAAGGCTCCAAATGGAAGTAGTTCTGTAAGTTTCAGTTTCGTCTGCAATTCATTCCATGCCATAGGGGCAGCAATGCCAAACGCTCTTTTGCCAAATTCAGTCCATACATGAGGAACAATTAAAACATACAAATTGTTAGAACCTAATGCGTAAGAGCTGCTTTTTCTTTGTAACAGAGTACACAAGTATGGAGGTATTAAACCTAAAAGAGCCTTATAAATGATAGTCAGCCAATGTGTGTATCTGCGTGCACTCAATGAAGATAAGTCGGACTTCATATACAGTTGACAATGGTGGGTGAGACTACGACAGCCAGTAACAAATCTTAGTGCTGAATGAAAAACAGTGTCCAAGGACTGGAGGCATTTAGATGAAGCACTAAAATAAAGCACGTCTCCATAATCAATTACAGTTGCTGTCACCAATTTCTTTCTGACTGTAAGAGAGAAGCAGTTTTTATTTCTAAAAAAGAAACCAAGCTTTACCCTAAGTTTAGAGACCAGGGGCCGTACTTATCAAGCTTCTTAGAGTGCCATTTTACACTTAAGTCCTGAGAATTTGCGAAATTTAGTCCTACTCTCAAACTTAAGAATACAAGCTTTTTATCAACGTTCTTAAGTCTAAGAATCACTCCTACTCTCCACGATATTTAAGAGACCTTCAGAGGTGTCTTAAGTGGTTAGGAGTTGCCAGCAGGGGATGGCACTGAGGCGAGAGAGACGTGCGCGAACGTTCAGGGAACGGAACAATGTTTTGTTTTTTTTGATGACGAGCAGCTGATCAAACGGTATCGTTTAGACAGAGCGGATATTCTTTTTGTCACAGATTTAATACTTTTCGATTCCTTGTTGATTTCTGCATGTCTGCAGTGGGCTAGTATATATAGAGCCACCCACACCAGTTTCAAATTAGTTGCCTAATTAACACGCGAAGTCCCAGAGAAGGGTCAATTGACACTTTTACCTAGAAAACACACAAGAGGGTCATTTGACCCCTAGTCCCCCCTGTGGACACTCCTTTTGTTATGAAAATGTGGCTGTTAGTGGCACACGGCAGGGGGCCACTTGAGCCTGTGTGGGGGAGGGGACCTTACAGCTCAAGCTTTAGTTCTGAGGTAGGTTGTGTGTGTTTTTGCAAGGATCAACAGAATGAAGGGATCAACACTCTGACATTTATTGTTAAAAAAAATACAAAACAAAACATATTTACAAAGAATGAAAAAGCAACTGTTTTCCCAGTTTTGGTGTGGAGGGTTGTTGCAGAAGCAATTGTTATTTTTGTGTGCCAAAAATAGTTTAAAAAAAAAAATTTACAAAGAAAAAAGCATATTTACAAAGAATGAAAAACCATGTCCATGTAAACGTGACTGACATACATTTGAGCAGTCACTCACAATCCTGGCACTGCCATTGCTCCTTTCGGCATTTCCCACATGTATAATTTTTCTGTCTACCTAGACAAACTGCCCCTAACAGCCTCATTACCATAACAAAATGAGTGATTAGTGTATTCGGGAAAAGCGTCGGGCCAAATGACCCCTCTCTGGGTCTTCTAGGTAGACAGAAAAATGCTGGGACTTCTAGTGTTAATGAATTGGAAATAAAATGTTATGACAGTAGCGCATGTGTGTGGCCGTGAGGTGAGTGACGTCAGTGAGTGTGTGGGCGATAGAAGAGAGGGAGCGGTAGCGTGAGTGCCGGCGGGGACTAGTTTGTTTTGTATTATTTTGTAGTTTATTGTCAAAATATACACTCCCATTGTCCACTTAAATATTTCCAAGATATTTCTTTATTCTTAGACAAGGGATTCCATTCCGTGATTGGTCATTTCTATGGACACAGAAATGACGTCACCTAAAATTCCGTTTACGGCACATAGTAATGTCGTAATTCAGCTCTGAGTGTGACACTTAAGATTCAGTCCGACACTTCGCGGAAAGTGTGAGTAAGACGCTTGATAACTAACTTTTAAGTGCAGCTTTCAGCGAAGAATTTATTTACTCTTAAGTCAACTCTTAGCAGACTTCTTAGGAGTAATTCTAAGAAGCTTGATAAGTACGGCCCCAGGTTGTTAATATGGGCTTTAAATGAAAGCTCATGATCAAGAGTAAAACCCAAGTACTTGTAATTTAAGACCTGCTCTATAGGGTTTCCATTTGATGTTACAATATTTGGAATATTTTCCAGTAGCACCCTTGAATGAGAGAAAACCATTACCTTGCTTTTATCTGTATTTAAAACCAATTTAAGATCAAATAAGCGAGCCTGGATGACATCAAAAGCAGCTTGTAAAAACTCAAAAGCCTGAGTGATGGAGGTTGAACAGCAATAAATAATGGTGTCGTCTGCATAAAAATGGTACATTGCATTTGACAAATTATTACAAAGATTATTTATGTAGATAGAAAATAAAATGGGCCCCAGCACTGGGCCTTGTGGAACGCCTCTGGTAATGTCCAGTAATGAAGAGGTGGTCCCAGCCACCTGTACACGTTGTGTTCTGCTGGAGAGATAGTCTGTGAACCAAGCAGCTGCATTTTTAGATAATCCAACGTGATGAAGGGCTTGAATTAACAGACTGTGGTCTACAGCCTCCATTAAATCATTGAGGACCTTAAGAGCAGCTGTAATAGTGCTATGCTGTTTTCTAAAACCAGATTGAAATGGAGATAAAATATTGTTTGATTCTAAAAAATCCTCTAGCTGGTTACTGATGATCTTCTCAAACAATTTTGCTAAAATGCATAATTTAGAAATTGGTCTGTAATTATTTATATTTGTGGGTTCACCCCCTTTTAGCAGGGGAAGAACAAAGTAACAAAATAACAAAAAAACAGCACTCTCGTCAGCTGATGCGCAAGCGCGTAACTGCGGCTGCTTGGCAACCAGCCAAACCCCACTTAATAAAATTATATTTTATTTTAGAGCACATCCACATCCTTATTCACCTAGGCAACCCCAGGAAATGTATATAATTCGGCATTATCAGTTTACGTTCACGCGCAGGTATAACGCGGCGCGCTCCCGTCTCGTCTGCTGGTGCGCGAGCCCGGTAATTAGACAGCTGTGTCAAATAAAGGAGTACAAAAGACGCCAGCGCAGAGTGGAGAAAGGTTTGGTTCATTACAGATAACACAGAGTTTTGCCAAAAGTGTACTATAACCAAAAGCTGAACAGACAGCCGGTAAGATTGCACTTTATTTCTCTTTGTGGGTGTGGCGCACCTGTTGCGCTGGTGAGATGGGGGGTGGGGAGGGGGGTGCATGTAGCGTGCTTAGTCTGGAGGCTAAATACACAGGGTGTTTTGTGTAACTGTTGTTTGGTAAGGAAGTGTTGATATTCTTTGCTTAGTTTGATAAATGTTGGAGCAGTTTGCTTCATCAGGAGGGTGAAGTGTTGGATTTAACTGTGTTGGATCATTGGCTGCTAGTGAGGGCATAGAAAAGGGGTATTTTTCTACCAGCAGACAGCGTTTAAGATTGAGTGTTTCATTGCTAAATTAATAATATATTTATATTGGATATGGATTTTAAATATGTATCTAAAATAGGTGGTTAATTGGTTAGGTATTTATGTATTTGCATATTGGGTTTTCTGCTGCATTTATCTATTGTGTTTCTGGTGTTAAATGTATTTTATATGTATCTTGGTGCATTTATGTTGAGACAATTTATTTAAAATCTGAATGAACTTAAAGGGAAAATATTAATCCGTTTTCTTGCACTTGTTTAATTGTTAAGTGTTTGAAAGCCTAATTAATAATTGTAAATTATGGGATTGATAATTGATTGATTTTTTTACAGCATGTTAATCTTGTGGTGTTTTGTCCTTAAAGGTTTTTCACCTACTAAAGAAGCTAAACGCTACTAATGACAGCTAATGACAGCTAAAGAAACTAAAGTCTACTAACACTGCTAAAGACTGCTAAAAAGTCTAAAGAAGAAAAAAGAAGCTGTTTCTTCGTTGGAAAAACTTGCAAACTAAAGGAAAATTAAAGGAAAAAAGTAACTACGGTCTGGTCTTTTGAGTGAAATCCAGAAGCCACATTCAGCATTGGTACATCCCTTCAAGTGTGGGATAAGCACAGTGAAAAAAGCAAAACACTTGACAAGCACTTACCAGTGAGCTGCCTCTATTTTTTAAATGTTATTTATTTACTAGCAAGCTGGTCTCGCTTTGCTCGACATTTTTAATTCTAAGAGAGACAAAACTCAAAAAAAATTTAAAAATCCAAGAAAATATTTTAAAGACTTGGTCTTCACTAACTGACAAAGAAACAGATAACAGATTTGGTGTCCAGTTCAAAGTGTGACATGATTTATTTAAAAATTTGAGAGTTGACTTTTGTACTTTACATGAGTTATTATTTGTACAAACATGGTGCAAAGTAATTCATGATTTGTTCAAAAATGTTAGTGGCTAGCTAGTTAAAATGGGATATTGTGATTTCACAAGACTGTCTTAAAAGTGATCATTTGAAAATGTTCAATTTGAAAAATGTGCACTTAGAGAAAATATAAAAATAAAGTGTTGCATATTGATATTTATCTGTTTCTATATACAGTGTATTTATTGTGAGAAATCATTAAGATGATCAGTGTTTCCACAAAGATAAATATCATTAATTATTAATAATAACATAGAGTTAAAGGTAAATTGAGCAAATTGGCTATTTCTGGCAATTTATTTAAGTGTGTATCAAACTGGTAGCCCTTCGCATTAATCAGTACCCAAGAAGTAGCTCTTGGTTTCGAAAAGGTTGGTGACCCCTGGGTTAGAGTGTCCGCCCTGAGATTGGTAGGTTGTGAGTTCAAACCCCGGCCGAGTCATACCAAAGACTATAAAAATGGGACCCATTACCTCCCTGCTTGGCACTCAGCATCAAGGGTTGGAATTGGGGGTTAAATCACCAAAAAATGATTCCCGGGCCTGGCCACCGCTGCTGCCCACTTCTCCCCTCACCTCCCAGGGGGTGATCAAGGGTGATGGGTCAAAATGCAGAGAATAATTTCGCCACACCTAGTGTGTGTGTGACAATCATTGGTACTTTCACTTTTATCATGGTCAGGCAGGAAATGCAGATTCAGGCAGACATCTTCTTAAGCAATGCTTCTCACGTGCGCTCACTGAGGAGCAACAGAGGGGGAGGGGAAAAAAAACAACCTTGGCTACCGCACCAGCTCAGACACTCTCATTCTTCAACTGGATTGATTCTCAACATTCACTGCTAATCTGACTCATCAGTATTCGGAATCCCGCAAGACAGAGCAGCCTCCGTGGCCAAAATGTAACTCTTGAACGCAAGAGTTGTGATAGTGAGAACTAGTGTTGTAACGATACCAATATTTTGGTACTAAAATTATTTCGATACTTTTCGGTACTTTCGTAAATAAAGGGGACCACAAAAAATTGCATTATTGGCTTTATTTTAACAACAAATCTTCAAGTACATTAAACATATGTTTCTTATTGCAAGTTAAATCCTTAAATAAAATAGTGAACATACTAAACAACTTGTCTTTTATTACTAAGTAAACAAACAAAGGCTCCTAATTAGTCTGCTGACATATGCAGTAACATATTGTGTCATTTTCCATTCTATTATTTTGTCAACATTATTAAGGACAAGAGGTAGAAAATGAATTATTCATCTACTTGTTCATTTACTGTTAACATCTGCTTACTTTCTCTTTTGACATGTTCTATCTACACTTCTGTTAAAATGTAATAATCACGTATTGCTCTGTTGTTTGATACTTTACATTAGTTTGGGATGATACCACAAATTTGGGTATCAATCCGATACCAAGTAGTTACAGGATCATACAATGGTCATATTCAAAGTCCTCATGTGTCCAGGGACATATTTCCTGAGTTTATAAACATAATATACATTTAAAAAAAACAAAAGAAGATGTGATGCCAAAAAATATCGACGTAATCATAGTAGTATCGACTAGATACGTGCCTGTACTTGGTATCATTACAGTGGATGTCAGGTGTAGATCCACCCATGGTGTTTGTTTACATTGTGACGCCGGTGAGCTACGGTGTGTAGTGAAGCATGTTTAGCTATTCCTCGTCCTGCAGGGATGATACTTGTAAGAAACTTACTTTATTTGTCACCATGGAGACCAGGATTAGTCATTTAGAAGTCGCTAAAACACTGCCGGATGGACGTTAGCCGCTAGCTAGCTGGCCATGTCTAAAAGCACCTCTTCTTGAGGAGGTTTCAGTGTTATAACTTCACCTTTATATTTAGGTTTTAAGCCAAAATACGTCTATTCTCCCTTTTCTGTCTACACACTGTGTCTGTTTGTAAGTACTCCGTGATTGTGCGCTGCCGAACACGCTCCTCTGTTCGTAAAACCAGCAATGTCACGACGTGACTACAACGCGGGCCGAAAATGATTCATTAGAATCGCGGTACTATACTAATACCACTATACCGTACAACTCTAGTGGGAACACACACGGACATCGGAAGGGACACTTAGGGAAGATGCAGATTGTGCATTCATCTTGGTCTGTTTAAAGCAGGGGTTGGCAACCCTAAATGTTGAAAGAGCCATATTGGACCAAAAAAACAAAAAAACAAATCTGTCTGGAGCCGCAAAAAATGAAAAGCCATATATAAGTCTTATAATGAAGGCAACACATGACGTAAGTGTCTATATTAGCCTACTATCAAAATGACTATGTGTTTCGCAAGTAAATCTTCGTCGACAGAAATGTTGAAATTTTTATATTTTACACATTTTTACAACATTAAAAACCATTGGTAAATCAGAAACGGCAGGCTGACTTCATTTATTAGATTTATTACAAGCGAGAAACGGCAGGCTGTCTTCATTTAGTAGATTTATTACAATCTTTGGCAAGCTAGGTAATGTTTGCTGCGGTTTGCTGAATTTAACAATTATTTGAAAAATATAAATATTCGGTAACACTTTAGTATGGGGAACATATTCACCATTAATTAGTTGCCTATTAAAATAACAAAGACTTAATTTAGAGTTATTTGGACACTAGGGGAACATATAAGGGTTAGGGTTAGGTTTAATAATAAGCAATTATTCTGAGGTTATTGAGGGAAGACTCTTAGTTAATGGGTTACTAGTTGTATGATAAGGCCATGCAGAATAAGGCATAAATAAGTACTTAAAATGGACTAATTAAGAGCCAATATGTTACTAATTTGCATGTTAACAAGCAACTAATTAATGGTGAATATGTGTTCCCCATACTCAAGTGTTACCACATATTTAATGTATGTTATTTACTTTTTAATGTTTTTCATAATGACAGGTAAGGCTTTATTTGCCTCCTTGTTTCCGTCTCCAAAAGTGGGTGTGAACTTTACTTCAACCCGGTTGTCGACTAACTCATGCTTACCTCTCAACTTTCTTTTACAACGATGGCTTAAAAGTGCAACTGTGTGGGAAAAAGAACAGGGAAATTGTAAGGCTCTGTCACCAATAACAACGTGTGTGTCAAATATGTACAACAAGGCTGTCATGCAAGAAAAGCTGGAACACTCTTTTCATATAAAATATAACCACTATATTTTGATAAATCAAATGATTACTGTGTCAGCTGCGTTATTTTGTTTATACTTCGGTAAAGGATGGCTAATTCGGTGACCACAGTATGGGGAACACATATTCACCATTAATTAGTTGCTTGTTAACATGCAAATTAGTAACATATTGGCTCTTAATTAGTCATTTTAAGTACTTATTTATGCCTTATTCTGCATGGCCTTATCATACAACTAGTAAGCCATTAACTAAGAGTCTTCCCTCAATAACCTCAGAATAATTGCTTATTATTAAACCTAACCCTAACCCTAACGCTTATATGTTCCCCTAGTGTCCAAATAACTCTAAATTAAGTCTTTGTTATTTTAATATGCAACTAATTAATGGTGAATATGTTCCCCATACTAAAGTGTTACCGACTATTTATATTTTTCAAATAATTGTTAAATTCAGCAAACCGCAGCAAACATTACCTAGCTTGCCAAAGATTGTAATAAATCTACTAAATGAAGACAGCCTGCCGTTTCTCGCTTGTAATAAATCTAATAAATGAAGACAGCCTGCCGTTTCTGATTTACCAATGGTTTTTAATGTTGTAAAAATGTGTAGAATATAAAAATTTCAACATTTCTGTTGACAAAGATTTACTTGCGAAACACATAGTCGGGACCCAGGGTGGACCACTCATCTGTTCATCAGTTGGGGACGTCTATGCGCTGCTGACCTGTCTCCACTCAAGATGATCTCCTGCTGATCCCATTATGGACTGGACTCTCACACTATTATGTTAGATCCACTATGGACTGCACTCTCACTATTATGTTAGATCCACTATGGACTGAACTCTCACACTATTATGTTAGATCCACTATGGACTGGACTCTCACTATTATGTTAGATCCACTATAGACTGGACTCTCACACTATTATGTTAGATCCACTATGGACTGGACTCTCACACTATTATGTTAGATCCACTATGGACTGGACTCTCACACTATTATGTTAGATCCACTATGGACTGGACTCACACTATTATGTTAGATCCACTATGGACTGGACTCTCACACTATTATGTTAGATCCACTATGGACTGGACTCTCACACTATTATGTTAGATCCACTATGGACTGGACTCTCACACTATTATGTTAGATCCACTATGGACTGGACTCTCACACTATTATGTTAGATCCACTATGGACTGGACTCTCACTATTATGTTAGATCCACTATGGACTGGACTCTCACACTATTATGTTAGATCCACTATGGACTGGACTCTCACTATTATGTTAGATCCACTATGGACTGGACTCTCACACTATTATGTTAGATCCACTATGGACTGGACTCTCACACTATTATGTTAGATCCACTATGGACTGGACTCTCACTATTATGTTAGATCCACTATGGACTGGACTCACACTATTATGTTAGATCCACTATGGACTGGACTCTCACACTATTATGTTAGATCCACTATGGACTGGACTCTCACTATTATGTTAGATCCACTATGGACTGGACTCTCACACTATTATGTTAGATCCACTATGGACTGGACTCTCACACTGTTATGTTAGATCCACTATGGACTGGACTCTCACTGTTATGTTAGATCCACTATGGACTGGACTCTCACTATTATGTTAGATCCACTATGGACTGGACTCTCACACTATTATGTTAGATCCACTATGGACTGGACTCTCACTATTATGTTAGATCCACTATGGACTGGACTCTCACACTATTATGTTAGATCCACTATGGACTGGACTCTCACACTATTATGTTAGATCCACTATGGACTGGACTCTCACTATTATGTTAGATCCACTATGGACTGGACTCTCACTATTATGTTAGATCCACTATGGACTGGACTCTCACACTATTATGTTAGATCCACTATGGACTGGACTCTCACACTATTATGTTAGATCCACTATGGACTGGACTCTCACACTATTATGTTAGATCCACTATGGACTGGACTCTCACACTATTATGTTAGATCCACTATGGACTGGACTCTCACACTGTTATGTTAGATCCACTATGGACTGGACTCTCACACTATTATGTTAGATCCACTATGGACTGGACTGTCACACTATTATGTTATATCCACTATGGACTGGACTCTCACACTATTATGTTAGATCCACTATGGATTGGACTCTCACTATTATGTTAGATCCACTATGGACTGGACTCTCACTATTATGTTAGATCCACTATGGACTGGACTCCCACACTATTATGTTAGATCCACTATGGACTGGACTCTCACACTATTATGTTAGATCCACTATGGACTGGACTCCCACACTATTATGTTAGATCCACTATGGACTGGACTCTCACACTATTATGTTATATCCACTATGGACTGGACTCCCACACTATTATGTTAGATCTACTATGGACTGGACTCTCACACTATTATGTTAGATCCACTATGGACTGGACTCTCACTATTATGTTAGATCCACTATGGACTGGACTCTCACTATTATGTTAGATCCACTATGGACTGGACTCTCACTATTATGTTAGATCCACTATGGACTGGACTCTCACTATTATGTTAGATCCACTATGGACTGGACTCTCACACTATTATGTTAGATCCACTATGGACTGGACTCTCACTATTATGTTAGATCCACTATGGACTGGACTCTCACTATTATGTTAGATCCACTATGGACTGGACTCTCACTATTATGTTAGATCCACTATGGACTGGACTCTCACACTATTATGTTAGATCCACTATGGACTGGACTCTCACTATTATGTTAGATCCACTATGGACTGGACTCTCACAATATTATGCTAGATCCACTCGACGTCCATTGCACCAGTCCCCTCCAAGGTTTCTCATTGTCATCCCATTGGGTTGAGATTTTTCTTGCCCTGATGTGGGATCTGAGCCGAGGATGTCGTGGCTTGTGCAGCCCTTTGAGATACTTGTGATTTAGGGCTATGTAAGTAAACATTGATTGATTGATTGATAATTTATAATGACAGATTTTGGTGTATCTTGCTTCAATTTGCAGGCATAAAAATGTCCCACATTTCACAGTGTCAGACATTTGCTTTACCATACGTGTCCATCTGTGTCCTGAACTTACCCCTCCATTGCACTTCTCCTCCTCCAAGAAGTAATGCGGCATTGAGCAAATGTTTGTCTGACTGTGAGTAAATGACAGCCAGAACATAAAGCACCAGAATGGACTCAATTTAGAAACGTTTTGCAGCACTTGGGGAAAGAAAAAAATATATATAGACGGGATGCGGCCTGACAGGGTGCATATCTGTATGCACGTATGAGAGCGGGTGTCCTGCAAATGGTGTCATCGCCGTCAAGCAGCAGATTGAGGGTGTATCAGAATGGAACTCTTACATCAGCTCTGCACAAGCAAAAATATATATTTTTAATTGGATCTCAGTACAAGTTAAAGGGCATGACTTGTCACATGCAGATTCAAGGATATTCATACATTATGTTTGTTTTGAACATCAGTATAAAGGCACGGGCCATCATAAAGGTGCACTGGCACAATCTAATACAGGGGTCGGCAACACAAAACATTGAAAAGAGCCAAATTGGACCAAAAATACAACAACAAAAAATCTGTCTGGAGCCGCAAAAAATGAAAAGCCAGACATAAGCCAGATATAAGTCTCATAATGAAGGCAACCAATGACGTAAGTGTCTATATTAGCTATAATAGCATACTATCAAAACGACTATGTGTCGCAGGCTGTAGCAAATCTTTGTTGACAGAAATGTTGAAAAGTAATATTTATTCTACACATTTTTACAACATTAGAAACCATTAGTAATCAAGAGGCTACTCAGAAGGTGAGATAACTCCTGGAAATTACTGGCTTTTAATGGCCAAAGGTATAGATGTGTGTGTCTAAGTCAATCTTTGGCAAGCTAGGTAATGTTTGCTGTGGTCTGGAACAACTGGTGGTCCGAAATGCAGACAATATTACATACAGATAATGTGTCATGTGAGACATGCAAAACTAAATTATATACAAAGGGGATACAAGTAAAGGAGATTAAATGAGCTCAAATATATCTACACATAATGATGCAATATGTACATACAGCGAGCCTAACTAGCATGTTAGCATTGATTAGCTTGCATGCACTGACCAAATACGCCTGATCGGCACTCCAACAAGTCAATAACATCAACAAAGTGCACCTTTGTGCATTCACGCACAGCATAAAACACTTGGTGGACAAAATGAGACTAAGAAGGAGTGGAAGATTTTACATGTAAACAAACTGTTGCGTCACAGTGCAAACTATGGTGAGTTCAAGAACCGCCAAAATTAGTAGGACAAAACGAAGTTCACCAAATACTCTCATCAGTGAAGCACACACACAAACATATTAAACAGTGGGCTTTCTAACAATTGTGAAGGTTTGTGTCATGTTTGTCCTCAAACAAAAAAGATACTAAAACAAAATAAATATTTTCCCCCCCATATTTTTCCATTTTCAATCCTTTTTAAAAGATGCTCCAGGGAGCCACTAGGGCAGCACTAAAGAGCCGCATTTTCTCGAGAGCCGGGGGTTGCTGACCCCCCGGTTTAAAGCATAAGGACTACATCCGCAATCATTTAATTTCATTGTAGATTTGCAATTGTTGATGATGACTGTAGTTACATGCACGGACTGTATACTAGGGATGAGCGAGTCATGAACAAAATGTTTGAAATACGCTAGTTTTTTTTACTGAATTAGGAGTCACAGGTTTCTCGTAGCCATGAACTGGTTCAATGACTCACTTTAATATATTTAATATTTTAATTTTAATTTAATATACAGTACAGGCCAAACGTTTGGACACCTTCTCCTCATTCAATGTGTTTTCTTTATTTTCATGACTATTTACATAGTAGATTGTCACTGAAGGCATCAAAACTATGAATGAACACGTGGAGTTATGTACTTAACAAAAAAAGGTGAAATAACTGAAAACATGTTTTATATTCTCGTTCCTTCAAAATAGCCACCCTTTGCTCTGATTACGGTTTTGCACACTCTTGGCATTCTCTCGATGAGCTTCAAGAGGCAGTCACCTGAAATGCTTTTCACTTCACAGGTGTGCTTGAAGCCCATCAAGAGAATGCCAAGAGTGTGCAAAGCAGTACGTTTTGCATAAATTATGTTTTCTAGACCGTTTTTCAAGCGGTTTTCAGACTGTTCGTTTTAAGTGCTTTTACTTTGACAGCGTCTTCTCCTCTCATCTGTAATTGTTGCAATTTTTAGCGCTTCCATATAGAGTCCACTGACCGATACAATTAAAACTATAAGCTACTCTGTATTGGAAATGGCAACAGCGGAGGATGCATGTGAATGCACGAGCCAGTCTGCTCCACAACGAGAGGATAGAGAAAAAGAAGGAGCTTATCGACTACAATGTCGGATTACAATGGCGGACACGCGCAAAGCTCCTCAGATACAACTTTACCATATGTGGAGATGACCACTGACATCACCAGTGGGACAGACGTCACAAATTGGGCAAATTCCAAATCGATTATTTAGCGGAAATATGATGGAAGGCCAGATTAGTTGTAAAATATCTCGGCAATGCTACCCTGGTTTTATTTCAAATGTGTCCGAACCTATGCAGATCCCAAATACACAACAGCAAGAACCACTAGGTAAAAAAAACTTGGTTTTGCGTAATAGTGCCTTTTTAAAACACATTGAAAAGTTAAGGCCCTCTAGGCATACATGTAAAGGTTGCAAACTGCTATTTTAAGTTGAAGCAACTCAACTTGCCAACTGAGCGAGCACACATTTTCATTGTTATTACTTGTTTATAGTAGATACTAGACAGACAGAAGTTAAAATAGCAGAGAAATAAATGTCAATCATCAGACAAGAGAGAATACAACCACATAAGGGTGTCAAACTCATTTTAACTTAGCATGGGGGAAAATCTGTGCATACGCGGGCCAGACTATTAAAAATCATGGCATTAAAACAAAAAAATTAAGACAACATCAGATTGTTTACTTTGTCTTACTTTGGCCAAAAATAGAAGAAGAATTACAAAAAAAAAAACACCGATCTAAACTTTAGCGGTAAAGTTTAGATCCATGAAGGAAAGAAGAAAGTGAATGAATGTTTATAACTGAATAAATTAAGCATAAACATTTGTTTTTTGTATTATTTGTTTTTATGAATAAATACATTTCCAAAACACAATATAGAATGTGAGATATAACAGGGCAATGCATACATGTATCATTTGTTTTCAAAACGGTTACAAAAAAGTGGCACCCCAAATATTTACTGTGAGACCCCAATGTTATGACTTGATGGGGTCCCTGGGACCCCATTTTTTTTAAAAAAAGCCTTGCGCCAACACTGATGGAGTATTGGTGCGTGCAAAACAGCAGCAGGCGGCTGTGGCCTGCGGGCCGGTTCTAATACTAATCAAATATCATCCCGGGGGCCATAGATCATTTATTCACGGGCCGGATCTGGCCCGCGGGCCTTGATTTTGATACCTAGGACATAAACTGTTCGGTTGTGTGCAGTCTGGCTCTTTGATAGAAGTAAGTGATTGTGTGGATTACACTTTTGAGCAAGTCAAATAACATACAGTTGTAATTCTTCTTAACAGTTACAATTATGTTATTTTATTATACCTGCAGATTGACTTTCAGTAATTGCTGCAAATTATTAAGACCGAGTGGACTTTTCTTTGATTTTACAGCCAATAATTTAACCAACAAAGTGGGCATTGAATTATGGTTATGATGCTAGTTTATCTCAAACATGCATACATATTACAATGTCCATTTCCAGGTTGTTGTTTTTTTTGACAGCAAATAATTAAATGCAGGGGAGGTCAATTATTTTTTTGGGGGGTTGAGAGGCAAAGAAGAAATGGTTTAAATACATAAAATCAAATGAACGTGTTGCACATGTGCAAGTCTGCGCATGCATTTTGTGACAAGTGAAGTGTGTGAATCGATGGACTTCATAACACAAGGGAATAAAAAAATCATATTTACCATCACTGACGTATACCAACTGACACAAATGTGGTTATATTAGCTTTCTTGAGAAGAGTGGCAGCACAATGCAATACTATCCTGATATTTTTCCATGGAATCATAACTAACCGCATTTAAGACAAGGACCATGGAGTTTAAAACAAAACTCAAAAAGACAAATCAACAAAAAATAATGAAAAAAAAAAAACAATTATATTTTCACTAACCTTTACTTGTGGATTACTGTTGTGGTTTGCATGTATACAACCAGAGACCCCGTGTATAAAACAGCATCCTTTTTTTGCCGTTTTTCTCGGTTTAAAAATAATGTATTCTTTATTCTACTTTATTGTCAATCATCTGCTGAAAAAATAATATTTATTATACAAGGTTAGATCAATTTAATTGTGACTCTTTGCTAACTTTTTGGGAAAAAAACTAGCACAGAGTGGCAGTAAGCAAATGTAAAAACAAAAATGTTAAGTTTTTTTTAACATATGGAATTACATAGATTATATTAGAATGGCAAACTCTGCCTTAAGTGACAACTGTGACATTGACAACAACTGTATCATTATATCATGTTGATCTGCATTATATTACCAAAAGTATTTTGGCCACCTGCCTTGACTCACATGTGAACTTGAAGTGGCATCCCATTCCTAACCCATAGGGTTCGATATGATGTCGGTTGTACCTTTTGCAGCTATTACAGCTTCAACTCTTCTGGGAAGGCTGTCCACAAGGTTGCGGAGTGTGTTTATAGGAATTTTCCACCATTCTTCCAAAATTGGTGAGGTCACACACTGATGTTGGTCGAGAAGGCCTGGCTCTCAGTCTCCGTTCTAATTCATCCAAAATGTGTTATACCCGGGTTCAGGTCAGGACTCTGTGCGGGCCAGTCAAGTTCATCCACACCAGACTCTGTCGTCCATGTCATTATGGACCTTGCTTTGTGCACTGGTGCACAGTTATGTTGGAAGAGGAAGGGGCCCGCTCCAAACTGTTCCCACAAGGCTGGGAGCATGGAATTGTCCAAAATGGAGCATTCAAAGTTCCTTTCACTGGAACTAAGGGGCCAAGCCCAACTCCTGAAAAACAACGCCACACCATAATTCTTCCTCCATCAAATTTCACACTCGGCACAATGCAGTCCGAAATGTACCGTTCTCCTGGTAACCTCCAAACCCAGACTCGTCCATCAGATTGCCAGATGGAAAAGCGTGATTCATCACCCCAGAGAACGCGTCTCCACTGCTCTGGAAGCGGCCCATTCTTTCACAAATGTTCGTAGAAACAGTCTCCATGCCTAAGTGCTTGATTGTATACACCTGTGGCCGGGCCAAGTGATTAGGACACCTGAATCTGATCATTTGGATGGGTGGCCAAATACTTTTGGCAATATAGTTGTGGAGGGGGGCGTGGCTTTCGGGCCTGCCGCGGAGCGGGGTGTGTAAGGACCTGCCTCGAAGACAGCGGCAGGTGAGTAGATTGCCCAGCTGGGGCTTGTTATCTAATCACCTGTCGCCCTTATTAGCAGCAGCCGGAACGAGACGTGGTTGGGGAGTAGGAGCAGAGCGACACACGCACAGAGCCAGAGAGCAGAGACACGCCGGACTGAAAAAGGCCTAAAGCATATATTGCTGAAAGGCAAACGAGACTTGTGTATGACAATAAAAGACTGGCTCAAACCTGCACACCGGGCTCACGAAAGATCTATCGGACTCAGGAGAATCCACCCACCATATAGAGACTTCCACAATAGTGTATCAATACAGTAGCAAATAGGTATGGATTATATCGTAATATAGACCTGCAAATCAATTCAGGCCTCAAAGACATTATTAGCATGGACAAACATTTTTCTTTTCATGCTTTAACTTTCACCTGAATAAAATATCAACTAGGTTCCTGTGTTACAGTTTATAAGTAGTACTGTATTAGTGCTATATAAGCACTACTGTATTAAAGTAGTGGCCAACCGACCTTTACTCCATTGCACAAATGCAATCCTGCAGTATATTGATCAGCATGGGTGCATTTGCAAGACCTTTATTGAAGAAAACGCACCTGACATTTGAGCACGAGTCACAACGCTGTGCTCAAATCAATTCAAGTGTATAGTGCCATGACGGCTAAATATTAAATGGAATATAGTCAAATTGAGGTTACACGTGTATAATTTGTGCAAGAGTACAATTGGGCAGTCACGTCATCCACAAAGACACCATTTGGTTTTGAATGGGATCATGTCAGATCTCTGTAATCCTTGACACCAAAATGAAACAGCTGTGTTTGATGGCTGCTGGCTTTACTTTTACAGGCGTTTGACGACGTACAGTGTTAAATTAATCCTGCATTCTTAAAATCTCAAGTTCGGGATGCCCGAACGTTTTTCCTCCTAGGACCCAAGTGAAAATACGCCAATGGGCCGCTGGTCAAACACAGCAATTTTAAGGCTATGTCTACACCAGGGGTCACCAACGCGGTGCCCGCGGGCACCAGGTAGCCCGTAAGGACCAGATGAGTCGCCCGCTGGCCTGTTCTAAAAATAGCTCAAATAGCAGCACTTACTAGTGAGCTGCCTATATTTTTTAAATTGTAGTTATTTACTAGCAAGCTGGTCTCGCTTTGCCCGACATTTTTAATTCTAAGAGAGACAAAACTCAAATAGAATTTGAAAATCCAAGAAAATATTTTAAAGACTTGGTCTTCACTTGTTTAAATAAATTCATTAATTTTTTTACTTTGCTTCTTATAACAATTTTAGAGAAAAAATACAACCTTAAAAATGATTTTAGGATTTTTAAACACATACCTTTTTACCTTTTAAATTCCTTCCTCTTCTTTCCTGACGATTTAAATCGATGTTCAAGTAAATTTATTTTTTTTATTGTAAAGAATAATAAATACATCTTAATTTAATTCTTCATTTTAGCTTCTGTTTTTTCGACGAAGAATATTTGTAAAATATGTCTTCAAACTTATTATGATTAAAATTAAAACAAATGATTCTGGCAAATCTAGAAAATCTGTAGAATCTTAGTTCAAAGTCTTTTGAATTTCTTTTAAAATTTTTGTTCTGGAAAATCTAGAAGAAATGATTTGTCTTTGTTAGAAATATAGCTTGGTCCAATTTGTTATATATTCTAACAACGTGTAGATTGGATTTTAACCTATTTAAAACATGTCATCAAAACTCTAAAATTAATCTTAATCAGGTAGAAATACTAATGATGTTCTATAAAAAAAATGTTTTTATTTTTTTCAAAAAGATTCGAATTAGCTAGTTTTTCTCTTCTTTTTTTTGGTTGAATTTTGAATTGTAAAGAGTCGAAATTGAAGATAAACTATGTTTCAAAATTTAATTGTCATTTTTTTTCGTGTTTTCTCCTCTTTTAAACCGTTCAATTAAGTGTAAATATCATTAATTATTAATAATAACAGAGTTAAAGGTCAATTTAGCAAATTGGCTATTTCTGGCAATTTATTTAAGTGTGTATCAAACTGGTAGCCCTTCGCATTAATCATTACCCAAGAAGTAGCTCTTGGTTTCAAAAAGGTTGGTGACCCCTGGTCTACACTAAGCCGGATAACCCCTTAAACGAATAATTATTTAACCTAAGCCCCGTTTCAGATGATTTTTTACACGGGTAAGTGCGCTGTGTATTTCTTGAATCTCCGGCTCTTAGCTTTGTATGGACGCATCGATCGTTTACAAACTGAGTTCGGAGAGGACGTGGCGCCAGAAAGACCGCGCCCCACACAGGAAGTGACGTCAGAAAGAACGCGCCACAGCCAGCTTCATAATAAAGCGGTTTTGTAACTCGGACCTAACCACTGGAAATATGGAGTTGAGTCATCCAGACATGCCCGTGTTTCTCCTTCTTCTACATGTACAGATGCTTGTGGAAATCACACATGAATACCTTAAGAGAAAGCAATTGCAGCTATTTGGGATACAACACTTCTCAGACGGCAAGAGAACCTTCCAATGTCCGGCTGGGTCAGCTGTGATTCTACTTACTGAAAAACGTCATCCATTTGTCGAAGGAGACACAACGAGAATGCGGGCTCCCGTGGATGTGATAAAAAAGGTAGCGTGTGCTTTGTATTACCTGGCCGTCGAGGGAAGACCACGGAAAACGGCGAATGCTTTTGGACTGGCAAAGCAGACTGTATCAGTTATTGTCCGCCATGTATGTCGCATACTCGACGTCTAGGTCCAGAGTATATAAAGTCACCAAAAAGGAATGGACAATGAAGGTGAAGGTAAAATAGTGAGGAGTGTCCTGACCAGATATCTAGATCCCTAGATTGATTGATGTAAAATGTTCTTTATCACATTGTTTACTTTCACGTGTCCAATAAAGATAAGTTACATTTAAGAACTTGCACACAAAGCAACACTGGAGGTGACTATGGCGTGCGCATTTTCCGCGCATGTGTATTAGGTCGCGTTGTGCCGGTGGACGGAGGGGGGGAGAGGGGGTCTTAAACGACCATTGTGTGCGTGTGGACAAGGATAAGGTTAGGTGGGATTTACCCTGGATAACCTTAGTGTAGAAGGGGCCTAAGTGTACAGCAGCACCGTGAGTGAGGAGTTTTGCGCCATTTATAAAGGTAGTGTCGAAAGTCACATTGAAAAGATGACCTTGCAGACATGCCGTCAACAATTATGTGAGCTTGAAAGAGGTCAGTATGAATATGGGCCCCCCTGTGGGCACCCTTGCTCTAGTGCAGGACTATTCAACTACATAATGAAGAGGGCCGTAGTTTCATGAGTCCGATGTTTCGTCAGAAAGTGCCTCCGCAGGTTATATTCCTTCGAGACTTAGTTTACCTAATTACAAAGTGAACACATTGGCTTCCACACTACACTGCCAAATAATTCATTATTCTGCCATCGCTACTGGTTTCCAGCGTGTGCAGCTAGCTAACAGCATGAAGAAACAGAAGCTCCAGAAGTTTTGTTGGGGATTGATTTTCCTTCTTTTGAATTATTTTCATTCCTCAGTTTTATTTCTGTACACCTTTTCCTTCATTTAGGATTGTAAGACTGAAAATATGAACATAAAATAAACATTACAAACGTATAGCATCCATTGTGTATTTTACATGAATTATTTCCATTGTGTACTTTACATGAATACATTTTTATTGTTAATACATTCACACAAACTACAGATGAATTCAAAAACACTTACATCAAACATTAATGTGACTCATCACAATTAAACCTAAGGTGTAGCGTTATTGACCTCTGCTGGTCAAATTTAGCGCGACATGTATTAAATGGGCTCTGACTGCTCAGAGTTTCTCTCAGACAATTTGAAGTGAAGTGTTGTGAATTATATTTATATATATATTTATATATATATATATTTATATTTTCTCTAGTGACTCAAAGCGCCTTTACATAGTGGAACCCAATATCTAAGTCATCCATCCAGCCTTTTTCTTGCGGGGGGTTCTGAAGCCTTTCCCAGCTGCACTCAGGCGGAAGGCAGAGTACACCCTGGACAAGTCGCCACCTCATCGCAGGTGATGGGACCCATTACCTCTCTGCTTGACACTCAGCATCAAGGATTGGAATTGAGGGTTAAATCACCAAAAAAATTTCCCGGGCGCGGCCACCACTGCTGCTCACTGCTCCCCTCACCTCCCAGGGGGTGATTAAGGGTGACGGGTCAAATGCAGAGGATAATTTCACCACACCTAGTGTGTGTGTGTGAGACAATCATTGGTACTTTTTTATTAAGTACAATCCATCCATCCATCCATCCATTTTCTACCGCTTATTCCCATTAAGTACAATAGTTAAAGTATAAATACTTTGTAGGGCACAACAAAAGACTAGAATGACACATGGTAAAGCCTAATGGTAAAGACTACTTCCTATATAGGCAACATATTCACTACTGTCATATTACATCTTGGAATTTTAACTGCATGCAAAGTGTACTATCAGGGCCGGCCCGTGGCATAGGCCGTATAGGCAAATGCTAAGGGCGCCGTCCATCAGGGGGCGCCACGCCAGTGCCACAAATGTTGGAGGGGAAAAGAAAAAAAAAGTTGGTACTATTATTTCTAAATACATGAAATAATCCCACGTTAATTAAAATGCAAAGTAAAGCCTATTTAATAGAAATATTATTTGTTACAACATTACGCCCCCCCTCCCCCGGCACGGTGCACCCCCTCCCTTCCCGTATAATGACTCTTTTTGGACGTCACCACATCAAAAAATCAACACAAGATGTCAAAACGGCCAAAACTGTCAGGTGCCCAGGGAAGAAAAAATAGAAAAGAAGAGGAGGAGAAACGAGAAAAAGACAGAGGTAGCAGGTAGGTAACGTTAGCCTACATGAAATTATTTGTCTGTTACAGAATGTGATAGTAACCTGGCTTTTTAGCATTAAGCTAATGTTACATGATTCGGCAATTGCTAATCAATAAATAGCTAGTTCTGTTTTAACGCCGGGTTAATATTGTGGAGGGGGCTAAATTGTTATGGAAAATAATAATGTAACGTTAGGTAATTACAGTACTCCCTGGTGTACAGTAATTTGTAAGTCATTCTAGTTAATGCAATATTAAAAAGCACAAATAGAGAACTCTGTAGGATCCCCTTTTTTTGTAATATAGTTGTTAAAGTCATGCTGGTTTGATATCTTGTTTTGTGCAGTGCCTTATTTATATTGTATTTTTAATGTATTTTATGCAACTTGTTGACACGTTTTATTTTGTGTTTATGTATGTAAAAAATATTGTATTTCATATATTCATTTTTTGTATTCATTTATTCATCCATATTTTTTTAAATCTTGTTAACTATTCTGATTGTTAATTTGCTTTCTTTAAGTAAAAAAAAAAGGTCAAAGACAAAGCTATTTGGTTTCTTGTGAGTATACACACTTCACTGCCGATGTGGGGGGGCGCCACCTAAAATCTTGCCTAGGGCGCCAGATTGGTTAGGGCCGGGCCTGTGTACTATATAACACTTGCAAATGAGACTCAGAACTGTAATAACAAATATAACAACTGGACAGCATAGTTAGCAGAATCAGCTCATTTAAATATTGCATAAAACACGATTTCATTATGAAATAATTAACTTTTATTAACACTCACAAAAACACCAAAAATCGGTACTGCTGAGTACCGGTATCGATTCCCAAGTACCGGGAATTGGTATTTTGAATCTATGCTGGTTTTTTTTAGATAAACGGATTGTGATGATCCGTCACATGGATGAAGATTTAGCTGTCATACGGTGATTCCGAAAACTGGTAGGTCAACTGTTGAGTCGCGGTATCGATTCAAATGTGAAACGTTACGTATCTCCGCTGACAGATCTTTAATGCGTTTACTTTATTCAACGCCTTCTTGTTTTCTGTTCTTACGTGAATGAACTTATTTCTGCACGCACATGTTTTTGTATTCAATGAATTCTACTTTTATTGCTTATAGTAAAGTGTCATTGAGAAAATGTATAATTATTAATAAAGAGCTCATATTTAGCCTCTCTTTTGTGGCTGAATTAGGTACACAGATTGAAAATATGTCTTAGTTGGTGGCAGTTTTGCAAAGAAAACACTTATGAATAAAGCTCACACTTCCATGTAATGGAACGTAATACAGGTATAATTAATAATACATATATAACACAATTGTAACTATTTTTTTTTTAATAATGAGGCAAACTTCACTCGACCAATTCATCACAAAATGAAAGCTATTTAGTCAGTTCTAGGTGGCACAGGCTCAGTAAGAAAAAACTGGTTTAAAAGTACTGTGTGTGTGTGTGTGTGTGTGTGTGTGTGTGTGTGTGTGTGTGTGTGTGTGTGTGTGTGTGTGTGTGTGTGTGTGTGTGTGTGTGTGTCCTGCAAGATCATAAATCTTGACATGGGGAGTTTGTGAGTGACTTTGGCTCTTTCTTCTCTGTCAGGTTGCTGCTCTTATCTTTGCAGCCCAGAGGCCACAGGAATTATCAGGCATGCATTGATCCATGCAGGTCATCCCGTGAAGTAAGCGTCGCTTGCTGACAGCTGGCCTTCAGTTTCCAGGTTTGTTATAAAAAAAAAAAATCAAAAAAAAAAAATCAAATGTTGACTACAATTCCCCTGACCACACTTCAGTAGAGGTATTTTCTGGGGACTGCATATCACACTGAGTCTGCAAGATATTTCCAGAAGCTTGCTGGGCTAAGTAAACTGGATCTCCTGCATCCCACAGAGGTCTCCCTTGTTCCGCCCTTACTTTCCTTTGAAACACATGCAATTATACAGACTGTCCAGAATTCGAATGTGGATTCATTACAAAAATAAGTTCTCTGGAAACTACATGTTTTTTCACTATAAATTGGTTAGATTGTCATCCCCATACAACTTATCAAGGTCGAGCTATAAGGTGTATTTATCTTTTCCATCGCATCGCCCGTGTAAAAACAACTTTCATCATGCATATCCATCACGCAGACTCCCGTGAAAAAAATATCGCAAGCGTGGCATTATTTTTGCACTATGCGCTTAATGAGCAGTTTTCACAGAACAGCTCTCTAAAATTCATGGAGAACTTGGGGAAATCATGACTTATATATGTGAAATGTGGCTACTGGACTACAAGAAACGCACATTTATTCACATGGTGTCTATGTGGGTACTCACTCGGAAAAAAAAAAATATATATATATATATATATACATACATACATGTTTAACATTATTAATCTTAACATTCACAGCAAATGCAAGTAAACATCTAAGACAGGGGTGTCAAACTTGTTTTCATTGAGGTTTTATATATACATACATACATACATACATACATACATACATACATACATACATACATACATACATACATACATACATACATACATACATACATACATACATACATATATATATATATATATATATATATATATATATATATATATATATATATATATATAAATGATTAACTTTCACATTGGAACCAATACGGTACCAATTCCAGGTACCGAGGAATCCATACCAATACTCAACAGTAACCATTGTTGGTACTTTTCTGTGTTAATACATTTTAATTCGTTTAATAATGCAATCTCTTTTTAATAATTTTTAAAACTGAACTAACAATAACTGTCAAATTTATTGTAATGAATGCAATGCAATTACACATTTCTTTCAGTTTGTCCTCATGTTGCTGTAGTCAAGAAGGGGTCTTTGCCATTACGTTGAATGTGCCTTTCGTTAGGTACAGTTCCGGCTTTCACAATACAATTGCTGGGCGTTACATCCAGTCTGACTGTGCGGACAAAATGATACTCCCAGCAAAATTGCTTACATTTTCACTGTTATTATTTTGCACTTGAAGAAAATTGCAGTGATGGAACATTGTAATACAAGTACACTTTCACTTGCTATTCTTTTCTTATTTCAAAATTGCACTTTTGAGACTTCGGAGGAACTTTAAGTTGTCCAAAGTTTTTTTACGATAAAGAAAAAACAACGTAATTTTGTATTTTGTAAAATTTGAAACATGTTCAATATTTAGATGTAGATCAAATAATCGATTTAGAACTTTCTAAATCGAAACCAAAACGATTTGGGAGATTTGGCCGTGATACCAAGCCCTAATTATTAGAAAATGTTGAAGTTTAAAAGCTTACATGCGGTACTTAAGACTTAGACAAACTTTATTGATCCACAATGGAAATTGTTCCACACAGTAGCTCAGTTTCAAAAGATGGAAAGGGTAAGGATGGAAAGTAGAATGCAGGTATAAATTAGACTAAAGCCCTGTTTACACTAAGCCGGGTAAGGTTATCCAGGGTAAATCCCACCTAACCTTATCCTTGTCCACACACACACACACACACACACAATGGTTGTTTAAGACCCCCTGCCCCCGCCGGCGCAACGCAACCTAGTACACATGCGCGGATAATGCGCACGTCATAGTCACCTCCAGTGTTGCTTTGTGTGCAAGTTCTTAAATTGAACTTATCTGAACAATATCCAGTGTTGTGGTATTTCAATTAACTGGAATCCAGTGCGCTGTGGGGCCCTATTGTAGTGAATCACACCTGAGCCATCATAAATTAATCAAATCTTTATTAGACACGTAAACAATGTGATAAAGAGCATTTTATAACAATCAATCTAGGAATCTAGATATATGGTCCATTCGTTTTCGATGACTTTATATACTCTGGACCGAGACGTCGAGTCCGCGACATACATGGCGGACAATAACTGATACAGTCTGCTTTGCCAGTCCAAATGCATTCACTGTTTTCCGTAGTCTTCCCTCGACGGCCAGGTAATACAAAGCCCACGCTACCTTTTTTATCACATCCACGGGACCCCGCATTTTCGTTGTCTCTCCTTCGACAAATGGACAAAGTTTTTCGGTAAGTAGAATCACAGCTGACCTGGATATTGGAAGGTTTTCTTGCCGTCTGAGATGTGTCGTATCCGAAATAGCTGCAATCACGAGTTTTCTTCTCTTAAGGTATTCATGTGTGGTTTCCACAAGCGTCTGTACATGTAGAAGAATGAGAAACACGGGCATGTCTGGCTGACTCGCCTCCATCTTTCCAGTGGTTAGCTCCGGTTGTTATGAAGCTGGCTGTGGCGCGGTCTTTCTGACTTCACTTCCTCTCCGAACTCAGTTTGTAAACGCTCAATGAGTCCATACAAAGCCAAGAGCTGGAGATTCAACAAACGCATGGCGCACTTACCCGTGTAAAAAATATCCAAGGAGGGGGACCTTGAACGATGGTTTAGTGTGGCTGAAACGGGGCTTAGGCTAAATAATTATTCGTTTAAGGCAGTGGTTCTTAACCTTGTTGGAGGTACCGAACCCCACCAGTTTCATATGCGCATTCACCGAACCCTTCTTTAGTGAACAATAAAATGTTTTTTTCTTAATTTTATCTTCATTTATAAATATTAGCCATGAAATTATGTTATTATATGAAATAAATACTAATAAAGATATATTTTACAAACAAAGTTACAGGAATGTACACATGATCCCATGTTTGCATCTTATTGTGTACCATGTGAATGTTTTAGTGGGAACTAAATGTGATATCTGAAAGGGGTACAAATTATTTCCAAAGCAGGACCCCCACCCAGATAAACAATACAAGTACACAGCTCATGAAAAACTATATTTTTTGTTATTGTCGTTGTAATTGGGCCAAAATACTTATATTAGAAAAATAATCATGGAAATGACTGCTGTCATTTGATTATAATAATAAAACATTTAACTTGTTATTTAGTCAGGTTTGGGACAGGTGTGCTGCTGGTATGGCCACAGTGTGCGCGTCTAACGTCGCTCACATGTGCTCCGCTGAATGCTCAAGGAGTTTTTGCGTTTGCTGACGCATATGGAAAATTAGAGGGGACATTGTTTGGGGGTATCCATAATACGCCGATAGGGAGTAGTTTTATTTACACGATGAGTCGTTTGTGTCTTGACCTCCGCAGCGGAGGCTCCGCCGAACCCCTGAGGCAGACTCACCGAACCCCTAGGGTTCGATCGAACCCAGGTTAAGAACCACTGGTTTAAGGGGTTATCCGGCTTAGTGTAGACATAGCCTAAAAATTTACCATCAGGGTTTCCCGCACATTCATTTATTTGTGGCGGCCCGCCACGAAAGAATTACGTCCGCCACAAATAAAAAAATAAAATTAAAAAAATATATATATTTTTTATTTTTTTATTTTTTTTGTCCTCTCCAGCTTCTCAGGCAAATCATATAGTTGATGTAGATGCCCATATCGGCTGTTCAGATTTATTTTACAAAAGAAGTGTAGGATACTTCTCTTGTTGCCTTATTTGTATTTGACTTTATTAAATGTATTTATATTAGAAACACAACATGTGTATATAACAAAGGGTGCAAAGTCTGCAGGCAGTAGGAAACACATGGTTAAGTGTAGGGAGTAAAACTGATGGCAGTCTAAAGTTCAAGATTTTTGGAGCTCTTTGTTCAGTGGATCAGATGTTTGATGAAGCTCTGTGTCTATCTACCACCACTACTGTTTTCTGTGTATTTGTTACTGACTGTGGCAGGACACCTCTGCCTCTGTTTCACTTTATGTTGCTGGTAAATAATATGGTTGTAGTAGTAGGCTAAAGTTAAATTATTTAGTATGCACTAATTAAAGGGGCAGAGCTTTGAGATTTTAGCTTTTATATTTTATAAGATATATTTTTTGTAAGAACCACAATTAAAATATATTTCAGTGAATAACTTGTTGTTCAAATCTGGATATAAATATGTACATAAAGTGTTGTAATTATATTGTAAAATGGATGGATGGACGTTTAAAACAAAACTGTTATTATTAATTAGTAGGAATACATTTTTTGAGCCTTTTTAGAGAAAATCAAATCATTGTAGTAAATTATGCAAATTACTCGATGATGTCATGGTGACCACACCCATAGCCACGCCCCCACCGCCACAGGTCTCTTGGCAGTTTATGGGAAACACTGACCATAGTAGCGATATAACATATATGTAATATTTACATATTATATATACAGTATATAATATATACTGATATATTATATTTTTATCTAATATATACAATATAAAACAGATCCCAATTAACATGTACAATATTACAGTATATGTAACAGCTGCTAATACTTGCTGCTACATACTTTTTTCTGTCAAAGTGGATATAATTAATACATTTGGTGAGAAAAATAAAGTACTTTATATTTCCAGGGTTTCAGCGGCCATGTAAAACGACTTGGCAGGTCAAATCTGAGGCGTAATAATTCATTTATCCGTCTACCTTCATAGGACATATCCCCTCTGAAAGCCAAAGAACAAGGAACACTAAGCAATGTGATGTTAGTTTGTTTGCAGCAAATAGATCCAACTAGATGCAATGGAGAATGGCAGCAGAGAGCGTTAACTTAAGTCCCAATAGCGACCGCCGGTCCGCGGCGAAATAAGACGGCGTTTGTAGAATCCCAACGACGGGCTTCACAAGGAGAGTTAATGTATGACCTCTGCACATATGCGGCAATTTGTGTCAATGTCAACTCCTTGTCTGCCATCTTGTCCTCTCTTTTACAAGGGAATGAATGTATCACCATACCTATGAGCTGCACCGGGCTGATTTATGTCTCAACCGGAGGAGGAGGAGGTGGGGGCGAGATCTATATACAAGGGCCGATAAAGATAGTCACCTAAAGAGAGATGGGCCCCGATAGCATTGTGCCTGCTCTGGCAGAGGCAATGAACCAGGCTGGATTTCATCAGCAAAGAGAGAGTGGCATGGGAAAGAGAACAATAAAAAGTACTCAGCGCAGGGGCAAACTTTTCCAATCAATGCGCTCTCTCTCATGGAGACAGGGTGAAATTAATTCTCGCCTGAAGGGTAGAAGTGGGGTGGGCGCCGCACTGGAGAGTAAGAGCTGTTGACAAACACGCTTTATCCTCGGGTCAATAAGGACGGGGGGAAAAAGATGAGAGATGAAAGCGGCAAGGAGGTGGAAGGCGGCAGAGGAAACAGTGGCGGAGGATGAGACGTCAGGAGGAGATCCAAATGAAGAGGCGGGGGAGAGAAGGGAGAGAAAGTTCAAGAGTGAGGTAAGAGCATTGAAGCTAATGACAGCGTAGCATCAGAAGGATGTCACATGATGGAAGCCCTCACTTACTCGGCTCACAGACCTTTCCCTCCGAGCAGCAAGTGGTTTGTGTCACCCTAATTACTCTGCCCTCCGCCCGGATGATTCTCTCTTTGTGACACTCTCTATCTGCGATCCATTCTCAGGTACTCACTCACTCACTCCACCAGCTATCGCTCTCGACGATGCCCTTTCCGAATCACCTTAGGACACCGGGATGGTGACAAGACTCTACTCTGCAAGGTGACTTCTGAATTTTAAAAAGGTCTTGTTTTTTTTATCCTGTCCGCATAGTAATTTGAATGAACAAATATTTAGGCTCGCTTACTATCGACGTCTTGCCACCGGGTAAGGGCATAAGGGATGGAGTCACAGTGGAGCAAAATGACAGCCACTATTTGTGCACAGCACACCTGGCACATATGTACAGTCTCGATCAAAAGTTTACATACACATAATGTCATGGCTGTCTTGAGTTTCCAATCATTTCGACAACTCTTATTTTTTTGTGACAGAGTGATTGGAGCACATACTTGTTGGTCACAAAAAAAACATTCATGAAGTTTTGTTCTTTTATGAATTTATTATGGGTCTACTGAAAATGTGACCAAATCTGCTGGGTCAAAAGTATGCATACAACAATGTTAATATTTGGTTACATGTCCCTTGGCAAGTTTCACTGCAATAAGGCGCTTTTGGTAGCCATCCACAAGCTTCTGGCAAACTTCTGGTTGAATTTTTGACCACTCCTCTTGACAAAATTGGTGCAGTTCAGCTAACTTTGTTGGTTTTCTGACATGGACTTGTTTCTTCAGCATTGTCCATGCGTTTAAAGGCCTACTGAAATGATTTTTTTAAATTTAAACGGGAATAGCAGATCCATTCTATGTGTCATACTTGATCATTTCGCGATATTGCCATATTTTTGCTGAAAGGATTTAATAGAGAAAATCGACGATAAAGTTCGCAACTTTTGCTCGCTAATAAAAAAAAGCCTTGCCTGTACCGGAAGTAGCGTGACGTCACAGGAGCTAGTATTCCTCACAATTCCCCGTTGTTTACAATGGAGCGAGAGAGATTCGGACCGAGAAAGTGATGATTACCCCATTAATTTGAGCGAGGATGAAAGATTCGTAGATGAGGAACGTTACAGTGAATGACTTGAGAGGCAGCGATGGACGTATCTTTTTTCGCTCTGACCGTAACTTAGGTACAAGCTGGCTCATTGGATTCCACACTCTCCTTTTTCTATTGTAGATCACAGATTTGTATTTTAAACCACCTCGGATACTATATCCTCTTGAAAATGAGAGTCGAGAACGCAAAATGGACATTCAGTGCCTTTTATCTCCACGACAATACATCGGCGAAATGCTTTAGCTACGAGCTAACATGATAGCATCGTGCTTTAACTGCATATAGAAACAAAAAAATAAAGGATAGAAGGAAGGATAGATAGAAAATCAACAATACTATTAAACCGTGGACATGTAAATACACGGTTAATGCTTTCCAGGCTGGCGAAGGTTAACAATGCTGTGCTAACGACGCCATTGAAGCTAACTTAGCAACTTAGCAACGGGACCTCACAGAGCTATGCTAAAAACATTAGCTCTCCACCTACGCCAGCCAGCCCTCATCTACTCATCAACACCCGTGCTCACCTGCGTTCCAGCGATCGGCAGAAGGACGAAGGACTTCACCCGATGCGTTTGGCGGCCCGGAGACGTAGGAAGTCAAGGTGAGGTCGGCGGCTAGCGCGGCTAGCGCGGCTAGCGCTCCAACAAAGTCCTCCTGGTTGTGTTGCTGTAGTCCGCTGCTAATACACCGATCCCACCTACAACTGTCTTCTTTGCAGCCTTCATTGTTCATTAAACAAATTGCAAAATATGTCCAAAATACTGTGGAATTATGAAATGAAAACAGAGCTTTTTGTATAGGATTCTACGGGTACCATAACTTCCGTTACTCTGACTTCGTCACGCGCATACGTCATCATACCGCGCCGTTTCAGCCGGATATTTCCCGGGAAGTTTTAAAAGTCACTTTATAAGTTAACCCGGCCGTATTGGCATGTGTTGCAATGTTAAGATTTCATCATTGATATATAAACTATCAGACTGCGTGGTCGGTAGTAGTAGGTTTCAGTAGGCCTTTAAGTCAGGACATTGGGAAGGCCATCCTAAAACATTAATTCTAGCCCAGTCGTTCTTAACCTGGGTTCGATCGAACCCTAGGGGTTCGGTGAGTCGGCCTCAGGGGTTCGGCGGAGGTCAAAACACACCCGACTCATCGTGTAAATACAAATTTCTCCCTATCGGCGTATTATGGATACGGCAACAGCAGAAGTCACACTGATTTGGAGGTGTGTAATTTGCTGGGAGTTTAGACACTGTGTTGGTTTTGTTCTTTGAACAAGGTGATGTTCATGCATGGTTCATTTTGTGCACCAGTAAAAAAACATGGTAACACTTTAGTATGGGGAACATATTCACCATTAAGTAGTTGCTTATTAACATGCAAATTAGAAACATATTGGCTCTTAACTAGTCATTATTAAGTACTTATTAATGCCTTATTTGGCATGGCCTTATTATAACCCTAACCCTCTAACCCTGGCCCTAACCCTCTAACCCTAACCATAACCAAATAACACTAAATTAAGTCTTTGTTACTTAGAATATGTTCCCTATACTAAATTGTTACCAAAAAACATATAACTTTGTCTTGAATTTGAAAAAAAACAACATTTTATTTTTCACTAAAGAAGGGTTCGGTGAATGTGCATATGAAACTAATGGGGTTCGGTACCTCCAACAAGGTTAAGAACCACTGTTCTAGTCTGATTAGCCATTCCTTTACCACTTTTGACGTGTGTTTGGGGTCATTGTCCTGTTGGAACACTCAACTGCGCCCACAACCCAACCTCCAGGCTGATGATTTTAGGTTGTCCTGAATAATTTGGAGGTAATCCTCGTTTATCATTGTCCCATTTACTCTCTGTAAAGCACCAGTTCCATTGGCAGCAAAACAGGCCCAGAGCATAATACTACCACCACCATGCTTGACGGTAGGTGAGGTGTTCCTGGGATTAAAGGCCTCACCTTTTCTCCTCCAAACATATTGCTGGGTATTGTGGCCAAACAGCTCAATTTTTGTTTCATCTGACCACATAACTTTCCTCCAGGTTTTATCTTTGTCCATGTGATGTCAGATGAAACAAAAATTGAGCTGTGTGGCCACAAGACCCAGCAATATGTTTGGAGGAGAAAAGGTGAGGCCTTTAATCCCATGAACACTCTTCCTACCGTCAAGCATGGTGGTGGTAGTATTATGCTCTGGGCCTGTTTTGCTGCCAATGGAACTGGTGCTTTAAATGAGACAATGAAAAAGGAGGATAACCTCCAAATTCTTCTGGACAACTTAAAACCATCAGCCCATAGGTTCGGTCTTGGGCGCAGTTGGGTGGTCCAATAGGACATTGACCCCAAACACATGTCAAAAGTGGGAAAGGAATGGCTAAATCAGGCTAGAATTAAGGTTTTAGAACGGCCTTCCCAAAGTCCTGACTTAAACGTGTGGACAATGCTGAAGAAACAAGTCCATGTCAGAAAACCAACAAATTTAGCTGAACTGCACCAATTTTGTCAAGAGGAGTGGTCAAAAATTCAACCAGAAGCTTGTGGATGGCTACCAAAAGTGCCTTATTGCAGTGAAACTTGCCAAGGGACATGTAACCAAATATTAACATGGCTGTATGTATACTTTTGACCCAGCATGTTTGATTGATAAACATAACTTTATATTGTGTTCAAAGTGTACAAACTTTTACTAAAAAGGACTTCTGTAAAGGCTGGAATACATGATTCATGTTTACATTTGTTCTTACGAAGACGTTTGCTTAAATATACAAACGTTTGTACATTGATTGATTGATTGAAACTTTTATTAGTAGATTGCACAGTTCAGTACATATTCCGTACAATTGACCACTAAATGGTAAGACCCGAATACGTTTTTCAACTTGTTTAAGTCGGGGTCCACGTAAATAAATTCATGGTACACACCTTTCTATTTACGAACCCTGTTGAAGACAATATTGGTCCCACTGTATCACTAAAATTACATTCATAGCAACTTACAACAATGTCAAAGTTACGTTTATTAACTCAATATATACAATTTCAAAATAGGTATCCTGTTTATTAGTTTGAGCACAGGAGATTGGTATGTTCATACAAATACTAATACTGAGCAGTTGACTGTGTCACACTATTTGAGAAGCCCTGCATCACATTAACCACCAATCGAATGGACTCTGCTAAATCAAAGCAGAATTACTATTTCCTTTGACCTTTTATTATAACATTTTATCACACTGAAAGCCAATTGTATTGTACTGTATATCCTTGATATCCATTCATGCATATTTTGCTCAATCTTTTCCATTTTCTTCCTTTTGTCACTTGCAGCTCTGCATCATCTGTCTTCTGGTGGATGGAATTGTCCACACCGATGTTCGTACCACACTTTCATTGACTACTGTCTGTGAGACTCAATTAAAGCGAGCGGGGTGGGAAGAACAATTAACAACACACACGCTATAAGACTCACGATACCCGAGGGGCTCAATTTGTCTTGAAGAACGCCGGGTCCATCCAACAAAAACCTATGATTGACACATCTAACCTTCATTCCGATGTAATCTTTAGCACTCAGAGATCTAATTAATTAGGGGCATCTCATTTCCTTTTTAATGCAAGCGGGCAGAAGCATGATGGAATGGGGAGAGCGGGGAATACGGCGGGAGATGCTGAGGAGGGGTCCCATATTTCATCAATGTCTGTCCACGTTGTTCATTTGGGGGAAAGAACAAAAGAGCATAAGGTGCTTGGGTTCGCAACAATGCTGTATTGATTAGAACTGACAGACCTCTGGCAAATAGCATTCACACAGGAGACATGAAGTGATAGTCTATTATGGAATCCCCGAATAATGAACCTGCCTCTTTAAGTGTCCTTTCTTACTTCTGGGTTGGAGTCATAGTGTTTTGATTATAATTCAAGGAACATATGCATTGCAAGAAAGCCAAATGGAAATTTGTGAACGTAAAGATGGGCTAAATGTTCCTTATCGAACAAGGGGTAAAATTAACGATCAACAGATTGCTATTCCTTCAACAACAACAACAAAAAAACTCCAATGGGATGTTTGCATATTTCTTTGACAGTTCTGAACTCCTGTTTCGGCCATAGTGTTGCATTGATCACACAAATGCAAATAATGCAAACTGAAGGCTGAAAGAGGAGTGAGTTCAATATACCTGTATATATATATATATATATATATATATATATATATATATATATATATATATATATATATATATCTATATACCTATATATATACCTATATATATATACCTATATATATACCTATATATACATATATATATATATACCTATATATACCTATATATATATATACCTATATATACACCTATATATATATATATCTATATATATATATACATATATATATATATACATATATATATATATACATATATATATATATATATATATATACATATATATATATATATACATATACATATATACATATATGTATATACATACATATATGTATATACATATATGTATATACATACATATATGTATATACATATATGTATATACATACATATATGTATATACATATATGTATATACATACATATATGTATATACATATATATATATATATATATACATATATGTATATACATATATATATATATATATATATATATATATATATATATATACATATATATATATATATATATATATATATATATATATATATATATATATATATATATATATATATATATACCTATATGGGTGTATATATATATATATATATATACCTATATGGGTGTATATATATATATATATATATATATATATATATATATACATATATATATATACATATATATATATATACATATACATATATACCTATATATACATGTATACCTATATATACATGTATACCTATATATACATATACCAATATACCTATATATACATATACCTATATATACATACATACATACATACATACATACATACATACATACATACATATATATATATATATATATATACACACACACACCGCTGCACAGTGTGACGATTGAAATTAAAAAAATATTTGGGATAGCAACCTAATGTACATGACATATGTATGTTATTTTACATGTAATGTCAGTACTTATATCCTGAAATCGCCAGGTTTAACTAAATTGCTCTGGCTCACTGTTGTTGCCTCAACTTCATCTCAGTGGTTTGGAGACGAGACGTTCACTAAAGGGTTTTTGGAACGGCTGTCTTCGCAAGCCACAGATTGCAAGTTACGTTCCTGTATTATCATGTGACTATACACATTGTTCACGTAAAATTACCATTCAAAAGAAATCCTTCGGCCATCTTACAGCCGCTGTTTTAGATAGCTGTGCATAATAGTGCGTTATAAGAAAGGAACCTGCCAGACAATATGTTCACTGCAAATTAAAGGCCTACTGAAAGCCACTACTACCGACCACGCAGTCTGATAGTTTATATATCAATGATGAAATCTTAACATTGCAACACATGCCAATACGGCCGGGTTAACTTATAAAGTGCAATTTTAAATTTCCCGCTAAACTTCCGGTTGAAAACGTCTATGTATGATGACGTTTGCGCGTGACGTCAAGGGTTGAAACGGAAGTATTGGGACACCATTGTATCACAATACAAACAGCTCTGTTTTCATCGCAAAATTCCACAGTATTCTGGACATCTGTGTTGGTGAATCTTTTGCAATTTGTTTAATGAACAATGGAGACTGCAAAGAAGAAAGTTGTAGGTGGGATCGGTGTATTAGCGGATGGCTGCAGCAACAACCAGGAGGACTTTGAGTTGGATAGCAGACGCGCTATCCGACGCTAGCCGCCGACCGCATCGATGATCGGGTGAAGTCCTTCGTCGCGCCGTCGATCGCTGGAACGCAGGTGAGCACGGGTGTTGATGAGCAGATGAGGGCTGGCGTAGGTGGATAGCTAATGTTTTTAGCATAGCTCTGTCGAGGTCCCGTAACTAAGTTAGCTTCAATGGCGTCGTTAGCAACAGCATTGCTAGGCTTCGCCAGTTTGGACAGCATTAACCGTGTGGTTACAGGTCCAGAATTTGGTAGTATTGTTGATCTTCTGTCTATCCTTCCAGTCAGGGGCTTATTTATTTTGTTTCCATCTGCATTTAAGCATGATGCTATCACGTTAGCTCTGTAGCTAAAGTGCTTCGCCGATGTATTGTCGTGGAGATAAACTGTGAATGTCCATTTCGCATTCTCGACTCTCATTTTCAAGAGGATATAGTATCCGAGGTGGTTTAAAATACAAATCCGTGATCCACAATAGAAAAAGGAGAAAGTGTGGAATCCAATGAGCCCTTGTACCTAAGTTTTGGTCAGAGCGAAAAAAGATACGTCCTGCACTGCACTCTAGTCCTTCACTCTCACGTTCCTCATCCACAAATCTTTCATCCCCGCTCAAATTAATGGGGTAATCGTCGCTTTCTCGGTCCGAATTGCTCTCACTGCTAGTGTAAACAATAGGGAAATGTGAGGAGCCCTCCAACCTGCCACGTCACGCTACTTCCGGTACAGGCAAGGCTTTTTTTTATCAGCGACCAAAAGTTGCGAACTTTATCGTCGACGTTCTCTACTAAATCCTTTCAGCAAAAATAAGGCAATATCGCAAAATTATTAAGTATGACACATAGCAGATCCATTGATCTGCTATCCCCGTTTAAATAAGAACATTTAATTTCAGTAGGCCTTTAAAAGACAGCAAACCAAATATTACATACTTTTCACGTACAATTCTAATATGGTGAGCTGGCTACTATATGAACACATTTTGTCATAAATCACACACATTCAATTTATATTGGGGTAATCAGAGTAACTGTGGATAATGCATATATTTTTAAGTGTTGTTCCTTAAAGCAGCGAATATATTCCCATATGAACACTTTAATGTTTTTTTTTATGTTATGTCCGCTAGTAAACTCTTTGTCAACCTTGAAGCTGGCGGAATGTCTGCTAGGAGTATAACATACACCCTTTCTGTGGAGAAGGCCTTATCTGTTTGGAACAACAGCTGTATTTTTTTTCTGGGCGGGAGGGGCTGTTTTCGCTCTACATAAAATGACTCTTTTTCTTTGAATTTAGACCTCTTCTTGCTGATGCTATTGTCGCGTTGTAAGGGCTGGTCTCCTAAAGCTTTAGTAAAAGTTGGCCAAGTACTATTCTGTCAATGTGGTCCTTCTTACTCAAAATATATGTAATCCAAAAGAGTTTGAGATTGACCAGTGTGTTTTATACCCTGAGAGGAAGACTGGTCGCACGCAACAGAACCCACCCCCTTTAAAGTTTTACATAACATTGCAGCGACTATCTTTTCAAACGCGGTGCAGCACTACTTTATATCCGGTCTCCCCCGCCTGTTTTGGCCATGCACTTTCATCTTCTTCTTCACCTTCTTCCTGATTTCAGACAATTTTTGTATTTCAGCCTGTGAGCTGTTCTCACACCCCACAGCATTGACAGGCTCACAATCTCAACCCTCTTTCGGTCGATCAAAAACGATAACTAAGTACCTCCTACTGAATTGTGATTGGAATGAGTTCACGGCTAATGCAATATGATTTGCATATTCATAAGTGGACGTAACAAAGAATTGTGCTTGAATTAGTGTGTGCACATACTTGAATACATCTGTATTTTGTGGATTTTAACGTACGCCAGTTTTTAGTTGGAAATCCACACAACTCTTATTACATGGAGCGCAAGGTCTTTTTTTTTAAATTTGTGACATTGGGAAACAGGAGGGTTTTGAAAATAAAATCTGTTGACTTCTCGTCTCCTCTGTCATTCCTAAATATATTTTCACCCACAGAGCTTGACAGCACTGAATTAAGAGGAATCGACTTGTAAATCACACAAAAGTAAATGACAGGAAGCAGTGCTGCTCTGGCTACCGGCAGTATTGTGGAGAGGATTTTTTTTAGTTTTTTTTTTTACATGGAATGTAAGAAAACAAGAATGAGAATATGCTGTGAAACAAGGGAAAAATATGGGCAGCAGAATGATGGCAACTCAAGGCTTCTCACTACTTTGTTATATGTATTTTTGGTCTATTTGTGACACACCCATTGCCACATCATTACTACCTTTTAGGGCTGTGAATCTTTGGGTGTCCCACGATTCGATTCAATATCGATTCTTGGGGTCACGATTCGATTCAAAATCGATTTTTTTTCAATTCAACACGATTCTCGATTCAATAACGATTTTTCCCAGATTCAAAAGGATTCTCTATTCATTCAATACATAGGATTTCAGCAGGATCTACCCCAGTCTGCTGACATGCAAGCAGAGTAGTAGATTTTTGTAAAAAACTTTTACAATTGTAAAGGACAATGTTTTATCAACTGATTGCAATAATGTAAATTTGTTTTAACTATTAAATGAACCAAAAATATGACTTATTTTATCTTTGTGAAAATATTGGACACAGTGTGTTGTCAAGCTTACGAGATGCGATGCAAGTATAAGCCACTGTGACACTATTGTTCATTTATTTTTATTTTTTATAAATGTCTAATGATAATGTCAATGAGGGATTTTTAATCACTGCTATGTTGAAATTGTAACTAATATTGATACTGTTGTTGATAATATTAATATTAATTTTTGTTTCACTACTTTTGGATGGTTCTGAGTCGTGTTTGTGTCTCCTCTCAATTGCTCTGTTTATTGCAGTTCTGAGTGTTGCTGGGTCGGGTTTGGTTTTGGAATTGGATTGCATTGTTATGGCATTGTTGTGTATTGTTTTGTTGGATTGATTGATTTAAAAAAAAAATCAAAAAAAAAATTAAAAAAAATATATATAAATAATTTAAAAAAAAAAAAAAAAAAAAGATTTTTTAAAAACGAGAATCGATTCTGAATCGCACAACGTGAGAATCGCGATTCGAATTCGAATCGATTTTTTCCCCACACCCCTACTACCTTCGATCATCATAACTGATAAGTATGGGATTTCAAGCTAAAATGGAAATTACAAGTGCTTTCACACAGACTTATACTATCCCACCGGAGATAGTGAGACCGCCGGGCGCTCTGCAGGTAGCAGCAATGTGAATGTCGAGCCAAGAAAACAGCCACACAGACCTTCGCTACCACCTATCTTCCTCACAAACGCCATATATCCCTGGCGAACGAAACGGATTAACTGCAGTCAGAGATTGTCTACAATCGCCTCATCAGTGAGTGTTATCTTTTGATTTTTAGGGAATCCTAGCTACACCCACTAATCCCTGACGCTACAGTAGAGCTCGCAGGTCAAACCATTCATCGCTATGACCGGACTGTAGCCTCTGTGAAAAAAAAATAGAAGGGGAGTACTCTGTGTTTATGTGCTTGAGGACTGGTGTTCAAACAGCAGGGTAATTGATATTAGTGGACCTAGAGGCTAGGTATGTCCATTGCAGACTTTTCTATCAGCCCCAGAAGCTACTTGCAGCCAATGTGACTGCTGTATACATCCATCCAAATGCTAACATTGGCCAGTTTTAGCTCATGATAACAAAACAAAAGAGGGCCCAACCCTGGCACTCATCGAGGGTGGACGCTCCCTTTCACTATCCCTTATCTCTCCTACTTGCTTCTTTTGTCTTGTCTTAACTTTCTTGTTGCCTCTTTAAGCACTGCTCTCCAAATCTAAACAATGAAACTAATTAACTGGCCTCTCAATGACATTGACAAGATCTTAGGTTTGGGCGAACCTGCATGTCTTGACCAAGCGGTTGTTGCTGGACACACGACAGACTCTTGGGAGAACAAGGAGTGCCGCGTGCCTGGCGACCCTTTCAGTCGAGGACGTTAAGATACCCACCTATTTGGAATTATGACAACAGGACATCTGCTGAATAGGGTACGTGTTGCTCTGGTTTGTCCACAAATTGAAAGTTGCTGCGGATGCTGGCAGAACTGTGGACAGAACTGTGGACACTTGTGATTTGGACAACATTGGATCGTCTGCCCCGCAGGACGAATTTGAGGACCAGTAATAGACAATTTAGAGTGAAAAGCAAATTTTATTTTCAGTCGCATACAAAACATTCTAACTTGGATTGTTTCCCTGGCTTCGAGACTCACCCGAAGGACAGTGCGGCAAAGACACAACAAACTCCCTTACCAAGAATTGATTAATGTGGACCCCGACTTAAACTAGTTGAAAAACTTATTCGGGTGTTACCATTTAGTGGTCAATTGTACGGAATATGTACTGTACAATCTACTAATAAAAGTCTCATTCAATCAATCAATTGTCTCTCATGGCCACACACCTGCTGTTGTTGACTTTGGAGTGACTGGCGGCCGCAAGAACACCAAGGTTGTGGAACAGAGACAAGCTGCAGACTTATGCACACACACATGCATCCACGAAAAATACACGCCACATCAACATACCCCACACCCCATTCCACGTTTCCGACGCTTGAATTCCTTGAAGAGCGAGTCTTGAGTTGTATGTTGTAATATGTATATGTGCTCTGCTATGGAGTTTTTTTCCCCCCTTGGGAGCCCAGTCTGGGATTTAACTTTTTTACTCATCCTCCCCCATCGTCTACCTTTTTTCCATCTTTTGGACGGCGCCTTGTGGCGACCCAGCAGCGTTCTTGTTCTGTAACTCTGTACACTGTTTGTTTATCTAATCTTGAACAGGTTTGTGCTGAAAACAAAATGTTGTTGTACTTGTGCAATGACAATAAGGACCATATCATATCATTATTGCCGGAGAGTTTAATAAAGCATGCCTCAAGATTGTTCGCTCTCAATTCTATAGCATGCTAAGTGTATAACACACTTGATCATGTTCATTCCAAGATCAAGCAAGCTTATAGTAACCCCCTCTCCCGTCTTGGACAATCAGATCACCAGTCTCTGCTCCTCTCTCCAGCCAAACAAAACCTACCCCATGGACCTTAAAAACCTAGCCTGAAAATGCACTCGCCCAGCTGCAGGGTTCCTTCCCCTGCAAGGAGCGGGGTATTTTTGTAGATCAAGACCTAAAGACACACACTAAGTATGTCCTTTTCTACGTAGTGCGGTGTAGAGAATGTCATAGGGGAAAGACGTATCTGGAAAAGACGCAAACTTTCCAAACAGGAAGCCCTGAAAGACAAGTAGAGTCTTGAGTTTGATCAGAGCTTGCAACTCACCTATCAAGACAAGGAACAGAGTTTTCTACAGGCCTATAGAGCTGACCTCAGAAGGGGCTTCAAACAAGCCAAAGACTCAAAATAACAAAAAAAGTGGATGGATATCTCACTGAAAACGGCCGGCAACAGGTGTGAAAGGGCATTGAGGTTATAACCAAGTACAAAGGCCACTCCCTTCCCACATCCTGCAGCAGCAGCAGTGCCATGGTAGAGGAGCTGACGTTCTATGCCTGGTTAGAGACCACTACCTCACATCTGCAGTCATTGCCTCCCTCAAATTCCAGCACCCCACCTCTTTTTCTCCAGGAACATGAAGTGTGAAATAAGCTATCAGGTTCTTCCTGAACCCCTGGAAAACTGCTGGTCCTTACAGTATCCTGGGAGCAGTTATACAAGCATGTGCAGACCAGCTGACAGGGATCCTCACCAAGCTTTTTAAGCTCTCCCTGACACATTCCACCTCCACCAAAAAAAACCTGCCATACATGGCCTTAATGGTAACAAACCCATTGCCCAGACGGCTGTCGTCTTGAAGTGCTTGGGGCAATCAATCTCCCAGTACATCAGAAACGACCAACCTCCATCCTTTGACCCCCACCAATTTACTTGTAGGGCAAATCGGTCAATGGAGGACGTCATCGCCCTTACACTTCACACACCATTGAGCCATCTGGAAAACGAGAAGAGCTAAGTGAAGATCCTCTTCGTGTACTACAGTTCAGCATTTAAAACAATCATCCCGGAAATTCTCAGTAATAAACTTTCTACAAGTACAGATCCCCCTCCCTACCATCACCTGGATTAAATACTTTTTGTTGAGTCGCCTACAGACTTGGTACCCACCACTCCTTTAATACTCTCACTCATCACTGGATCCCCTCAAAACTGCACCCAGATCCCTCTACTGTACGCTCTGCACACCAACGACCGTTCTCTGACCCACCCACCCACCCACCTAGAATATGACATTTGCAGACGACACCAATGTGGTTGGACTCATCCATGACGATAACAAGGCAGCATACTGGGTGGCAGAAGAGAACCTACCATGCTTGTGCTCAGACAAAAATTTGATTCTGGATGTCCGAAAGACAAAATAAGTTAACATGGACTTCAGGAAGCATAGACAGCTCTCCATATCCAACCTCATCGATGTAGAATTGCTGGAAACGATTTCCACCTTTAAGTTCCTGGGAACATACATCTCTGAAGACCACTCTTGAGGCCTAATGTAAGCTTGCGTTCGAACTTGCTGTACAACCTTTTTCACGGCAAAGTTGAGATTTATCAAAACTGACAGTGAAGGGGAAATGCTTCACAGCAAATTCATAGCTGTCGTATGTACATTTCTACAGGCTGTGGGTTATTCAGACACACATAGGTGATGCTGGGTAACAGTTCACAAATAAAAGTGCCAACTTTTACTCCTCAGACTGATTGATGTGCCCATTAGATAAATATGAACAATTTCCCCCGGCCCCTACCATTCAGGCTTGGCAACATTTGATGTTATTAATGTAAAAAAGATTGAGGCAAGGACACAAAATTCACTTTTTCGCCAATGCATTTAATGCTTCATAGTCATATTAATATTCGTGAGGACATATATTAATTTATCTAAGCGATCATTTCGCCACCTATTGCTCTCAAAATGTGATCCTCTGATTCCTTGGCCATGTGAGGTGGACATTAGCAACGGGTGGTCGCGGCACTGGAGGCTGAGGAGGATGTCACGTACACTGCTACTACCGTAAGAAGCTCTCCCGGGTTGTATTAATAAATTGGGTAATCAAACAGCAGTCAAGGTCTCATATCCTTTATGATCTGCCGGCATGTTTAAATGTAACAGATTTCAAACAAATCCATCCACTATAAGGTGTGTCATAAGATCCAACGGTTGTCCTCTGCCCACCCTGGAGCACACGGACACATCCTGCTGCCTCAGAAATATCAAGGCCATCATGAAAGACTCCACACACCCTGACCACACGCTATTTGACCCGTTGCATTCTGGAAAGCGCTACATGTCAGTCAAGTTCCGCACAAGCCGTCTGACTAAAAGTTGTTACTCCTGATATATGTACCCATATACTGTATGTACTGCTAATAACCATGGATTTACACGCAGACACAGCCAGTGTGCCATAACCCTCTATTTAATTACGAACAATAACTTGGCACCTTTATTTAAATTTCCAGTCATTTTAATTGTTTAACTCATTTGTGCACATTTCAAATTCACTTTTTTCTACTTTTTTTCTACTGCACTTTAAACTTAGTATGTTTGTTTTATGTCTCTATTATTAAGGTATTGCCTTTTATTGCTGCTTTCCAAAATATTTGTGGTGCATGGTCACATGGTCCTTTGTGGGGGTGGGAGTAGTCTCTACAGATTTTCTGAGCCCTGATCAGGCAGCGGCTTTTTGAGATTTCCCGGATAGGAGGAAGAGGAGTCCTGATGATATTTTCCGCCGTCCTCACCACTCTCTGGAGAGACTTCCAGTCTGAGGCACTGCAGGCTCCAGTCCAGACAGAGATGCAGTTGGTCAGTAGGCTCTCTATAGTGCCTCTGTAGAATGTGGTGAGAATGGGGGGAGGAAGCTGTGCTCTTTTCATTTGACGCAAAAAGTGCATGTGCTGCTGAGCTCTTTTTACAAGAGCTTCGGTGTGTAGGGACCAGGTCATATTGTCAGTTATCTGCATCCTCAGGAATTTGGTGCTGCTTACCATCTCCAATGCTGTGCCGTTGATGAAGAGTGAAGTGTGGCTGGACTGGTGCCTCCTGAAGTCGACGATGATCTCCTTGGTCTTGTCGACATTCAGGACCAGGTTGTTGGTTCTGCACCAGTCAACCAGATGTTTCACCTCCTCCCTGTAGTCCATGTCGTTGTCACGGATGAGGCCCACTACTGTTGTGTCGTCCGCATACTCCACAATGTGGTTAGTAGTGGACCTGGCACAGCAGTCATGGGTCATCAACGTGAACAGCAGTGGACTCAGGACGCAGCCCTGGGGGGAACCGGTGCTCAGGGAGATGGCACTGGAGGTGTTGTTGCCCACTCTCACATACTAGGGTCTGTCTGTGAGGAAGTCAATCAGCCAGTTGCATAGGGGGTACTGAATCCAAGGGGGGCCCGTTTGCTCACCAAATGCTGCGGGATGATGGTGTTGAACGCTGAGCTGAAGTCCAGAAACAACATCCGCACATGTGTGTCTTTTCCTTCCAGATGTTCTAAGCTCAGGTGGAGTGCAGAGGGGATGGCGTCCTCTGTGGAGCGGTTAGGGCGATACACAAATTGGTACGGGTCGAATGTGGGGGGAAGAATGTAAGTAATGTAATGTAACATGTTATATTACGCAGTTGTCAGAGTTATTGCGTTAACTAATTAAAGGCCTACTGAAATGAAATCTTATTTAAACGGGGATAGCAGGTCCATTCTATGTGTCATACTTCATCATTTCGCAATATTGCCATATTTTTGCTGAGAGGATTTAGTAGAGAACATCGACGATAAAAATCGCAACTTTTGGTCGCTAATAAAAAAGCCTTGCCTGTACCGGAAGTAGTGTGACGTCACAGGTTGTGGAGCTCCTCACATCTGCACATTGTTTACAATCATGGCCAGCAGCAGTGAGAGCGATTTGGACCGAGAAAGCGACGATTACCCCATTAATTTGAGCGAGGATGAAAGATTTGTGGATGAGGAAAGTGAGAGTGAAGGATTAGAGGGCAGTGGAAGCGATTCAGATAGGGAAGATGCTGTGAGAGGCGGGTGGGACCTGATATTCAGCTGGGAATGACTAAAACAGTAAATAAAAACAAGACATATATATACTCTATTAGCCACAACACAACCAGGCTTATATTTAATATGCAACAAATTAATCCGCATAACAAACACCTCCCCCCTCCCGTCCATACAACCCACCAATACAAATCAAACACCCGCACAACACACTCAATCCCACAGCCCAAAGTACCATTCACCTCCGTAAAGTTTATACAGCACATATATTTCCCCAAAGTTACGTACGTGACATGCACATAGCGGCACGCACGTACGGGCAAGCGATCAAATGTTTGAAAGCCAAAGCTGCATACTCACGGTAGCGCGTCTGCTATCCAACTCAAAGTCCTCCTGGTTGTGTTGCTGCAGCCAGCCGCTAATACAGCGATCCCACCTACAGCTTTCTTCTTTGCTGTCTTCATTGTTCATTAAACAAATTGCAAAAGATTCACCAACACAGATGTCCAGAATACTGTGGAATTTTGCGATGAAAACAGACGACTTAATAGCTGGCCACTTTGGTGTCCCAATATGTCCGCTACAATCCGTGACGTCACGGGCAAACGTCATCACACCGAGACGTTTTCAGCAGAATATTACGCGGGAAATTTAAAATTGCACTTTACTAATCTAACCCGGCTGTATTGGCATGTGTTGCAATGTTAAGATTTCATCATTGATGTATAAACTATCAGACTGCGTGGTCGGTAGTAGTGGCTTTCAGTAAGCCTTTAATCAACAACAAATTATAGCATTATTCACGTTTAAATACTATTTAATTTGACGGGACATGCTTCTTTACCTCAACCACAGATGTTACCTGAAAGGCGGCGTGGATTGTTCTGTGGTATGGGATCAGGCCAATGCATGCCAACACACCTCCCGCGAGATGTCAGATCTGGCTTTGCATGTCATCCACCTCCAAGGTGCAAACTCTTGTGTCCATGCCTGGGTCTTCGTCATCTCTTTTCATATGCATTCCCGTTCTAATCGCCACACCATAATAGGTAAATGAAAGAGAGTTTATAAACTGAAGTACACATCAGTTTTGTCGTAATGAAATCTTATCAGTGCGTTGGCTGCGCTATATTATTTGCATATAAATGATATAATATAATAACTCTCTCCGTCCACTACCTGGGAGGAGTAAATATTTCTCTGTCTGCTTTGTTCCGCTGTTGTGACACGAGAAAACAAGATGCTAATTGAAGAGAGGCGAGCGTCCTTATGTGACGAGTGACATTCAATTATGCGTACGGGAGGATCAGATTAGGTGGTGGCCCTGGAAAGGCTTGAAAACAACATTTTGCAGGGCGGTTACTCGGAAGCCAGAAGAAGGATGTAATTTGAATGGCTCTTTGAGCTCTGCACTGAAAGACGCTGCTGCTGCTCTGAATGGAATCATAATGCTTTGACCTGCAGAGTAATTGGATGCCCGGGATGAAGTGTTGACAGAGAAGGGAGAGTTCAGAACGACACACACACAAAACTATATGAGATAGACGCAGGTTAGGAGATAAAAACGAATGCAAATTGGGAATAGGCAGAAAAACAATAAGCCGATTTGGCCGCAATTCCTTGGAACCTATTTTTCCATTTCATACTTACGGTATATTGAGCGCTAGTGTAGCTTCATGAACACCGTAACATTCTTCAGTGCAACATGGTCCAACACTTCAATGTGCTTGACGAAATTTGACAACCAATAATGTAGGGTTGTACGGTATACCGGTATTAGTATAGTACCGCGATACTAATGAATCATATTCGGTACTATACCGCCTCTGAAAAGTAACGGTCCCGCACCCCCCGGCGCCGAAGTCGTGGTCATTTTTTGTAATTGCTGGTTTTACAAGCAGACGAGCATGTTCAGCAGCGCACAATCACAGAGTACTTACAAGCAGACACAGTGTGTAGACAGAAAAGGGAGAACGGACACATTTTGGTTTACAAACTAAAGATAAAGGTGAAGTTATAACACTGAAACGCTCTCAGGAAGAGGTGCTTTAAGACATGCGTAGCTAGCTAGCGGCTAACATCAATCCGCCGTCAGCAGTGTTTTAGCTACTTCTAAATCACTAATCCTCGCCTCCATGGCGACAAATAAAGTAAGTTTCTTACAAGTATCATCCCTGCAGGACGAGGAATACCTAAATATGCTTCACTACACACTGTAGCTCACCGGCGGCAAAATGTAAACAAACACCATTGATGGATCTACACCTAACATCCACTGTAATGATAGCAAGTACAATAGCGTATCTAGTCGATACTACTATGATTACATCAATATTTTTTGGCATTACAATCTTCTTTCGTTTTTTTTTTTAAATGTATATTATGTTTATAAACTCTGGAAATATGTCCCTGGACACATGAGGACTTTGAATATGACCATTGTATGATCCTGTAACTACTTGGTATCAGATTGATACCCAAATTTGTGGCATCATCCAAAACTAATGTAAAGCATCAAAACAGAAGAATAAATGATTATTACATTTTAACAGAAGTGTAGATAGAACATGTTGAAAGATAAAGTAAGCAGATATTAACAGTAAATGAACAAGTAAATTAATAATTCATTTTCTACCACTTGTCCTTAATAATTTTGACAAAATAATAGAATGATAAATGACACAATATGTTACTGCATATGTCAGCAGACTAATTAGGAGCCTTTGTTTGCTTACTTACTACTAAAAGACAAGTTGTCTAGTATTTTCACTATTTTATTTAAGGACTTAACTTGCAATAAGAATTATATGTTTAATGTACAGTAAGATTTTTTGTTAAAATAAAGCCAATAATGCAATTTTTTGTGGTACCCTTTATTTAGAAAAGTACCGAAAAGTATCGAAATAATTACCGGGACAACACTACAGTAATCCTATTCTGTACATGCAAGAATAGTAGGAGTTTAAAATGTGATCAATACAAACCAATTTTAACTTTAGAGATCTGATTACATAATTTGGCGAGCCTCTGGATCGATCTGTATCTTGTATGAATCGGTCAATGTCCAGTGGGAAAGTCATGCATCGGTTTATTGGAGCTCTGTTACGAGACTTCTTTGATGACGTAATATGAGAGTAACGTTCTCGTTTGCGACTAACAGCAAAAGACCAACATGGCAGACAGCACCGAAAGAGTTTACAAACAATACACACCCGAATATTAAATCTAAAGTGTGATAAACGTTTGGATTAAAAAATAAAAAAGACTGGTCAGTTGGATAAAAGTATGGCCATTTGTAACATTTGGAAAGCGGCAGCACGACTAATCTGAGCACTCACCTGTTGTGACGTCATGAAGACACTTAAGCTGGCGATGAAGGAGATAGTGATGCTAATGCTAGCAGAGCTACCAACTGGCAAGACAAGGGCACTGATTTGAAATACTCCCGGCCCCAACTTAGCCACAACTCTGTAAGGTAATCACAACATCTACCTCACAGTTCATTGTGCTAAAGATGAAGACCTAGCTGCACACTAACTAACAGAATGGCACTATGAAATGTGTTTGAGCTTCTACACTAAAGCTTCTGTTTAGTTTAGGTGGTGGCACTTAATTGTATCTTGCACTTGTGTTACTGTGGTGTTATACTGTAACACCTCTCCTTGACACACAGCTTGTTATAGTCTGTATTTAATTGTTGCTACCTGAGCAAACACAAGCAAATACCTGGTAGCTTTCCCACAAGTGTTTTGTTTACATCATCTTCTTTTCGTAAAGTTTAGGAATTGCAATGCCTTGAAGTTAATAGTTGTACTATTGGCTCATCGTTAATACAGCCACCGCCTGCATGTTTTGTCTGTGTCAAATTAAAAAATAAACACATGACAATGATCTGACATGATACATGATCTTTATTTTTTTTTACCATGAAAAGCTTCCATCTGCACTGAATTGCGTTGAATAGTATCGCGACAAATCACATCAGATGGTAATGTTTTAAAAAGTATTGCTAGTGAATAGTATTGTAACCCATGTATCAAGATTGATATCACATTACCATTTAAGTTATAGATGCACATCCCTAAAAATAGGTTCTGTTTCTTTTTTACTTCTGGTTTTCTGGGTCAATATCCACTCCGCTTCCAAATGTGTTTCATCCACATTTGATAGTCTCTGCCTTTTTACACGTGGTAAATGGTAAATGGATTGTACTTGTATAACACTCTTCTACCTAGTCGTTACTCAAAGCACTTTGACACTATCACCACATTTACCTACTGATGACTCAGCATCAGAAGCAACTGGAGGTTCAGTATCCTGGTCAAGGACACTTCGACACGGTCACAGGGGGACTGAAGATTGAACCTAGAACCTTCAGGTTGGAGATGGCCATTGTACCACCTGAGCCATGCTGCCCCCTTCTTTATTATGTTTATAATTTGTGTTTCGTAGTGAGTTTAAATTTCAAGAGTTTTGTTGTTAAATAATATGTTCAGAGTACGCTCAGGAATTGATTGCACGTGGTTGTAAACCCTTTGGAATAATTGCATGTGGAGCCCAAATTAATCAAATATTGTAAATAACATTTAAACACAGGCAGGAGATCTAGTGCTGAGTGTTTGCAAGATTTGTTCTTGGTATGAATACACTGGGTACAATAGCATTAATGTGTTAGCTATTACGTCATTTCCGGTCTATAAGTCGCAATTTTTATCATCAGATTATGAACCCTGCACTTTATACAGTGCCTATTGTATGGATTTTTCCGGGTTTACGAGCTTCATATGCCGCCAATTATTAATCTTGTCATATCTGATCAATGAAATTGCCGAACAGGTCACGGTAAGGGTCATATTATAATTAGTTTTGTACATTTAAAACATTTCCTTGTGGTCTAAAAAACTTCCAATCGTGGTTATTTGGTCAAAATGTTCCAAAGATTAAGTTTTACAGACCATCTTGAAGCTGCTTTCTGACCGTCTCTTCAGGATGCGCCGTTTTGTGGGCGGTCTTATTTACGTGGCTCCACTTCGTCATTTTTGTGGTACTGGTAGTTTTTAGCGCTTCTGTAGCGAGTCAACTGACATTTATAAGTTAGAACTGTGCGCTAATCTATATTAGAAATAGCAACCGTGGAGGATGTATGCCCCACAACAAGAGGATAGAGAAAAAGAAGGAGCTCATTGCGGACTACAATGGCGGCCACGCGCAAAGTCTTCTATTAGGTGCCATTATGGGGTTCTTGTACTAGAATATTTTGACAGATTTTTGAGCGTTATGAGTAATGCTCTTCACTCAATAAAATATCAACGTTTTGGGTTTACTTGCTTGCAGTCCAGACATATCTCTTATGAGTGACCACCATCTATCTACCAGTCACACTTATCATTACACCCCGACTTAAACCAGTTGAAAAACTTATTCGGGTGTTACCATTTAGTGGTCAATTGTACGGAATATGTACTTCATTGTGCAACCTACTAATAAAAGTCTCAATCAATCAATCAATCAATCAAAACACCATTTACCAAATACAATTGCATTGAGGCCGATAAGCACTACCAGAATTAATCCGTACATTAGGTGCACCGGGTCATAAGGCGCACTGTCGATTTTTGAGAAAATTAAATGATTTTAGGTGCGCCTTACGGTCTGAAAAATTTGGTAAATTTTTCGTTATAATCACTTTTTTTTTTTTTTTTAATTATTAAAGTGATTATTGTGGGTTTTTCCTTCTTTGGTGTAACTTACACTTGCATTTTAATAACAATTCAATCATTTCTCTGGAAAATTCTCTTACAGACTTCATAAAAAAAGTAGTTTATAGTGCACGGTTTTCCACGTCAAAACAATACTGCTTCAGTAGTTCAGGAAAACAAGATATATTTTAATGCATCCATCGGAAGGAGCTAAAGTAACAAACACTGATAGGGGAGAATGAGGTTCTGCTATATTTACCATTTGATATGTGGCTGTTGGCCACAGTAGGGAGACATTTCCTTTGAGGGAAAACAAACTACTGCAGAAAAGTGGAGACTATGGCACAGTGTAGCATCCAGAGCTAATATACAGCAACAGGATAAGCTTACATTACATCATGCATGTTGGGTTTTGTCATTTCTATACTTGTATCCTTAAATCAACGCTGCACACTTTAAACCTTGCTGATTGTATTGTGCCATATGTCCCGGCAAGAGATCTGCGTTCAAAGAACTCCGGCTTATTAGTGTTTCCCAGAGCCCAAAAAATTATGCGGGCTATAGAGCGTTTTCTATTCGGGTTCCAGTACTCTGGAATGCCCTCCTGGTAACAGTTAGAGATGTTACCTCAGTAGAGGCATTTAAGTCCCATCTTAAAACTCATTTGTATACTCTAGCCTTTAAATAGACCTCCCTTTTAGACCAGTTGATCTGCCGTCTCTTTTCTGTTCTGCCCCCCTTTCCTGCGTAGAGAGGTAATTAGGTGAACACAGATGAGGCGCTAGCTGTTCAAAGTCCCGCCCCGCGGTGGACCACTCATCTGTGCATCAGTTGGGGACGTCTCTGCGCTGCTGACTGGTCTCCACTCAAGATGATCCTCTGCTGGCCCCACTATGGACTGGACTCTCACACTATTAACTAGATCCACTCGTCGTCCATTGCACGGGTCGCCCGGGGGGATCACAAATGTCCCCACATCTGTGGTCCCCTCCAAGGTTTCTCATTGTATCCCATCGGGTTGAGTTTTTTCTTGCCCTGATACACTTTGATTGATTGACGATTGATTGAAACCCTGATAATTATGTACTTGGTGAGCGGCGTTAGCGAGTTAGTTAGTTGCAACCTTTGTGCCATTTCTATAACTCATAGTAGCTTCCAGTGATTTATATCAGATAGTTTCCACTTGTCTATTGATGACATAACCTGAACTCATAAACAAATTCATTAAAACCATGCCCCAGAGTCCTGGCAGGATAAGTAACAACATGACAACAAAGTGTTTCTGCTGCAGACTCAAATAAGTCCACCTTCCTCCCAGAGGTCCAAACATTAATGAGGCAGCTGTGTTGGTATTGATATGTTGGCTTCTTCCATCAATTAATTATATCTTCATTAGCCACATAACGTGGAAACTTAAAGTTCCATTATACCATTAAAAGATGGGGGCTGCAATAATTGACCACACACACACACACACACACACACACACACACACACACACACACACACACACACACACACACACACACACACACACACACACACACACACACACACACACACACACACACACACACACACACACACACACACACACAATTGAAATGGCAATCTGACATTTTAAAATTATATAAGTGATATGTAGGAATGGGTGCCGAATTCTCTTATAGGTATCGACCAAATTTCGTCAGTGCTATTGTGTACCGATTCATGTAAAATCAAACGGTATCAATTATCAAGTACCGATTTATGTACATATAAACCGTATCAGACTATACAGACTTGGCACCAGCTCGAGCACTTGGCCGATTGACTCAAAGTAATGTTACTATTTTCCATGCTAACAAAGCAAGCGCTCCAAAGTCAGGCTCCACTTTTCAAGCTGGCTCGATGCTAATTTAAATCGGCTACGCCATATAAATGCTACTGATTAGCATTGGCTATTTCAACACCTCACAATTTGGTATTTAAAATTACAACTAAGATGCACGTTACAATCAAACAGTTGGTGTGTAACAAGTACAATACTTAACGTATAAACACTTTGTAGGGCTCAACAAAAGAAAGGACTGGCACATTCAACTTAATGGAAAAGACTACATCCTGACTTGGCAAAACAAGATTAAAAAGTTTACGACAATATTATATATATATATATATATATATATATATATATATATATATATATATATATATATATATATATATATATATATATATATATATATATATATATATATATATATATATATATATATATATATAAATAAAACAATATATAACAACTGGACAGCACAGGTATCACTATACGTTTTATGGTAAATTAAACATTTTATTTAACAAATGAAAATTTATTCCCACAAAAGTACCGATACAGATTCACAGGTGACGATAATTGGTACTGTATCGGTTCAAATGTGAAAGGTACCCATCCTTAGGGATGTAATTTGTCAGGTCAAAATACAGTTCTCTGTGTGTACTGAGATGAGACTCCAGGCCTATTATGTGACCAAGTTGAAAATAATCTGGGGCCGTACTTATCAAGCTTCTCAGAATTACTCCTAAGAAGTCTGCTAAGAGTTGACTTAAGAGTAAATAAATTCTTCGCTGAAAGCTGCACTTAAAAGTTAGTTATCAAGCGTCTTACTCACACTTTCAGCGAAGTGTAGGACTGAATCTTAAGTGTCACACTCAGAGCTGAATTACGACATTACTATGTGCCGTAAATGGAATTTTAGGTGACGTCATTTCTGTGTCCATAGAAATGACCAATCACGGAAGGGAATCCGTTGTCTAAGAATAAAGAAATATCTTGGAAATATTTAATTGGACAATGGGAGTGTATATTTTGACAATAAACTACAAAATATTACAAAACAAACTAGTCCCCGCCGGCACTCACGCTACCGCTCCCTCTCTTCTCTTCTCTCGCCCACACACTCACTGACGTCACTCACCTCACGGCCACACACATACGCTACTGTCATAACATTTTCTTTCCAATTCATTAATTAGGCAACTAATTTGAAACTGGTGTGGGTGGCTCTATATATACTAGCCCACTGCAGACACATGCAGAAATCAACATGGAATCGGAAAGTATTAAATCTGTGACAAAAATAATACCCGCTCTGTCTAAACGATACCGTTTGATCAGCTGCTCGTCATCAAACAAATCCAGGACATCGTTCCGCTCCCTGAATGTTCGCGCACGTCTCTCTCGCCTCAGTGCCATCCCCTGCTGGCAACTCCTAACCACTTAAGACACCTCTGAAGGTCTCTTAAATATCGTGGAGAGTAGGAGTGATTCTTAGACTTAAGAACGTTGATAAAAAGCTTTTATTCTTAAGTTTGAGAGTAGGACTAAATTTCGCAAATTCTCAGGATTTAAGTGTAAAATGGCACTCTAAGAAGCTTGATAAGTACGGCCCCTGGTTCTGAATTGTTTTCTGTACTTTACAGGCATTTTAAACCAGTCCATTGCAGGTGGAAATTAAGATTGTGTTAGTGACTGATGGTTTGCATGCAGCAATATGAGAGCGGTCATATTATGATTTTTTTTTTCTACATTTAAAACACTTTATTTTGTTCTAGATAACATGCAATGATGGTTATTTGGTGAAACATTGGCATACATTTTGTTTTATAGACCAATTTGTAAGCCATATTTTTTCTCCCTTTGAAAACAAGCCGTTTTGAGAGGCTGAGTAAGCATTCGCCCCCGCCCGACATAAATGTTTTGTAGTTTCTTTAGCTTTCTTACTTGTATTGTGCATTTTGGACATCGATGACCGGCACCAGCCGTCTGTTTTGAGTAACTTTCATCACAACACAACATCGCAAATGATATAGCAAGGTCAACGGGCTTACCGGGTTTTATGGTCAGTGCGATACGACAATATGCGGGCAAACGAGAAAAAAAGATCGTAGCAGTAGCCAGTCAGGCTGCAGGTATGTAACTATCTATACACTATAGAGTTGTACGGTATACCAGTATTAGTATAGTACCGCGATACTAATGAATCATATTTGGTACTATACCGCCTCTGAAAAGTACCGGTGCACCACCCCCCATTGATGGATCTACACCTAACATCCACTGTAATGATACCAAGTACAGTAGCGTATCTAGTCGATAATACTATGATTACGTCAACATTTTTTGGCATCACATCTTCTTTCGTTTTTTTTTAATGTATATTATGTTCATAGACACAGGAAATATGTCCCTGGACACATGAGGACTTTGAATATGACCAATGTATGATCTTTTAACGACTTGGTATTGGATTGATACCTAAATGTGTGGTATCATCCAAAACTAATGTAAAGTATCAAATAGAAGAATAAGTGATTATTACATTTTAACAGAAGTGTAGATAAAACATGTTAGAGAGAAAGTAAGCAGATATTAACAGTAAATGAACAAGTAGATTAATAATCAATTTTTACAGTTTGCCCCTCATAATGTAGACAAAATAATAGAATGATAAATGACACAATATGTTACTAATTAGGAGCCTTTGTTTGCTTACTTACTAATAAAAGAGACGTTGTCTTGTATGTTCACTATTTTATTTAAGGACAAACTTGCAATAAGAAACATATTTTTAATGTACCCTAAGATTTTTTTGTTAAAATAAAGCCAATAATGCAATATTTTTGTGGTCCCCTTTATTTAGAAAAGTACCGAAGAGTATCAAAATCATTTTGGTACCGGTACCAAACTTTTTGGTATCGTGACAACACTAATACACTAAGGTTAAACTTCTAGAGAGTCGGTATCTCTCCGATACTAAATCCTGGACGTATGCATGTGTTTATTGACAGTAAAAGGCTTTTTCTATTCTAAAACATGTTAATACTTTCACTGCTGCTGCTTTGTAAACAATGGAGGCTCGAGCCAGCTTTCAAGAAACCACACTACGCGCGACATCACAAACGTAATAACAGATCAGAATACTAACTGGTCCAAATAAAAATATTTTTTAAGAAAATCCTTCTTTATTTTGCCATCACATTAGCAAGCTAAGTTAATTAGCTACACAACAACTCAAGCTAAAAATGCAAACGTATCATTCACTCATTTCTAACCTACTGTTACTACTTACTTCATTGTCTCCTCCATTGCCATAAATAGTAGTCACAGAGTACGCTATTTTCGGAAAATCCATCTTTTTGTGAACATTTGTGGGAAGCAGGACTTTTCTTAGCGCATACACAAAGAAAGACTTCAGAGTTGAAGGCTCATTGCCACGACTCAAAAGTTTAAAGTAAGGCACTTTTGACCTCAGATGAGACTGAACTCTCGTGTAGTGACTTGTGCTTTTTAAATGCAACCAATGACAGGACATTTTCGGTCTTCGTGTCTTACCTTTTTTTAAAAAAAAATCAGTCCAACAAAATAATACACAATAATACCATATTAATAAAATTCCGATTCCAAAACCAAACCCGGCCCGGCAACATTCAGACAACAATCGACAGAGCAATTGAGAGAACACACAAACATGACACAAAACAATCCAAAAATAGTCAACACAAAAATGAATCATATCATCATCATATCATCATATCAACAACTATCAATATTAATAAGAATTCCAACATAGCAATGATTAGAAATCCCTCATTGACATTATCATCACAACAATTTATAAAACATGTATTTCAAAAATGAACAATAGAGTCACAGTGACTTACACTTGCATCGCATCTCATAAGCTTGACAACACACTGTGTACAATATTTTCCACAAAGATAAAATAAGTCATATTTTAGGTTCACTTAAGAGTTAAAACAAATTTAAATAATGGATCCCATATTCCAATATATACATTATTATCTAAATTAATATTAATATCTAAACTAAATGCAGTCTTTTCTACTGATATAATCTCCATAGCTTGTATATACCAGTCAGTATGAGCTGGACTATCAACATCTATCCTTTTTTTAATATTACCGTTTTTGTTGTAATGCATATTGAAAGAAATGCATTTTTACTCTTTGTCTTACCTTGGTCGTACCTCGTTTGGACTACAAATGCTCGAACGATAAAACTAAATTGCGGATTCACACAAAGAACTTTGGGTAAGCCAAAGATAGAGATATCCGCAGATGTTACAGATCAGAAAAACTGACACATTCCAAACGGACTGTTTGGTGGAAGTGTGAAGGAAGGCAAGATTCTTTTATAAACGTCTCTGCACTGCCTCCACGGTTTGATTTCAAATTGTCAGGACATATGCAGATCCCAAATACAAATATGCAGGTACCAATAGGTTAGAAAAGTTGGTCCACTTTAACAAAATGGACAAGTAGATGACCAAAGATACTCATGAAAATCAGTATCTTCTGCAATTACTTTTGTTCGAGTTGCACATTTGTTGTTGGTGATGAGGGTGCTGGTTCTTAGGAGATATACATGATTGTGGTCTCCTGTAAACAATCACAACTTACCATCTAACAATGGGCACACTTCAATGCAGTTGTTAGTAGGGTTGTTCGGGTTACCGGTATTAGTATAGTACCGCGCTACTATACCGCCTCTGAAAAGTACCAGTCCGCCACCTCCCCGCGTCCCCATGTTGGCTTAAAAACTGACAATAAAAGGTGAAGCTATACGACTGAAACACCCTCAGGAAGAGGTGCTTTAAATTTAAGACATGGCTAGCTAGCTAGTGGCTAACATCCTGCCCCAGTCGGCAGTGTTTTAGCTACTTCTAAATCACTAATCCTCGCCTCCATAGCAACAAATGAAGTATGTTTCTTCAAGTATCATCCCTGCAGGACGAGGAATAGCTAAACATACTTCACTACACACCGTAGCTCACCGGCGTCAAAATGTAAACAAACGCCATTGGTGGATCGACACCTAAAATCCACTGTAATGATACCAAGTACAATAGCGTATCTAGTCCATACTACCAAGATTATGATATTGTTATAAATAAATGATAAATGGGTTATACTTGTATAGCGCTTTTCTACCTTCAAGGTACTCAAAGCGCTTTGACAGTATTTCCACATTCACCCATTCACACACACATTCACACACTGATGGAGGGAGCTGCCATGCAAGGCGCTAACCACGACCCATCAGGAGCAAGGGTGAAGTGTCTTGCCCAAGGACACAACGGACTTGACTAGGATGGTAGAAGGTGGGGATTGAACCCCAGTAACCAGCAACCCTCCGATTGCTGGCACGGCCACTCTACCAACTTCGCCACACCGTCCCTTTATATATATTATACACTACCGTTCAAAAGTTTGGGGTCACCCAAACAATTTTGTGGAATAGCCTTCATTTCTAAGAACAAGAATAGACTGTCGAGTTTCAGATGAAAGTTCTCTTTTTCTGGCCATTTTGAGCGTTTAATTGACCCCACAAATGTGATGCTCCAGAAACTCAATCTGCTCAAAGGAAGGTCAGTTTTGTAGCTTCTGTAACGAGCTAAACTGTTTTCAGATGTGTGAACATGATTGCACAAGGGTTTTCTAATCATCAATTAGCCTTCTGAGCCAATGAGCAAACACATTGCACCATTAGAACACTGGAGTGAGAGTTGCTGGAAATGGGCCTCTATACACCTATGTAGATATTGCACCAAAAACCAGACATTTGCAGCTAGAATAGTCATTTACCACATTAGCAATGTATAGAGTGTATTTCTTTAAAGCTAAGACTAGTTTAAAGTTATCTTCATTGAAAAGTACAGTGCTTTTCGTTCAAAAATAAGGACATTTCAATGTGACCCCAAACTTTTGAACGGTAGTGTGTGTGTATATATATATATATATATATATATATATATATATATATATATATATATATATATATATATATATATATATATATATATATATATATATATATATATATATATATATATATATATATATATATATATATATTATATTGTTTGGCATCACAACATCTTCTTTCGTTTTTAATGACACAATATGTTACTGCATACGTCAGTAGCTAAATTAGGAGCCTTTGTTTGTTTATTTACTAATACAAGACAAGTTGTCTAGTATGTTCACTATTTTATTTAAGGACTAAATTGCAATAAGAAACATATGTTTATTGTACCCTGAGATTTTTTGTTAGAATAAAGCCAATAATGCAATTTTTTGTGGTCCCCTTTATTTAGAAAAGTATCATAAAGTACCGAAAAGTATCAAAATAATTTTGGTACCGGTATCAGTCCCAAAATATTGGTACCGGGACAACACTAGTTGTTAGTAGCCAGAACGTGCAGACTACAAAACAATATTATCAGATTGTAGCACGGTCTTAAGTGTGAATGTATTTCTAAGGGGTGATCATTCACTGCAGTTTCCTTGCAGAGGTGGTTAGAATGAAATGCCCACGAGCGAATGGATGTATGACATTTACTGTTAGAATAATCATGCCAAATGTTTTTATAGTTCAAAATCTATGAGCACACATTCAATTTATATTCCGTGCCACCTCCGTGATAAAAAAAAAAAAATGGCACTGGAACCTGCCAGAACAGTTCATCACAGCAGCAACAACTGCTCACTGAGCCAAATAAGCTATTAGACAGGATCCACTCTCTTATCAGGCTGCCAGCAAGCACACAGCCAAGGTCACACCAAACCAACACCAGGTCACCGTCCTTATGACCGACATTACACATTGTACCGACAATTAGCGGATAACTGCGTATATTCATTCATCTAGCTGTCAGCCGTGATATTTCGCAAATGGCAGAGTAAACACATTTACTAAGCAAGCGCAGCTGTCTTTAATATACAAACCATACAAGTAAAGGCTATTTGCTGGCAGATGACGCGTGTGAATAAACAACAACTGTGACCCCTCCTGTCAACCAGGATTATTGTTTAACATCTTAGGTAACTCATTTATGTGCAGATGTTGTTTTTTTTTGCCCTTCTTCTTTTGTGTTCTACAATTTCAAGCTCAACGTTCATTCTACACTACATTGCCAAAAGTATTTGGCCACCCATCCAAATGATGAGTATCAGGTGTCCTAATCACTTGGCCCGGCCTCAGGTGTATAAAATCAAGCGCTTAGGCATGGAGACTGTTTCTACAAACATTTATGAAAGAATGGCCCGCTCTCAGTGATTTCCAGTGTGGAACTGTCATAGGATGCCACCTGTGCAACAAATCCAGTCGTAAAATTTCCTCGCTCCTAAATATTCCAAAGTCAACTGTCTGCTTTATTATACGAAAATGGAAGAGTTTGGGAACAACAGCAACTCAGCCACCGAGTGGTAGGCCACGTAAACTGACAGAGAGGGGTCAGCGGATGCTTGATTGATTGATTGAGACTTTTATTAGTAGGTTGCACAGTGAAGTACATATTCCGTACAATTGACCACTAAATAGTAACACCCAAATAAGTTTTTCAACTTGTTTAAGTCGGGGTCCACTTAAATTATACTATCATCATAATACAGTCATCACACAAGATAATCACATTTTATTATTTACAATCAGGGGTGTGGAGGGGGTGGGGGATATGGACATCAAGTAGTGGACATAGAGAGAGAGAGAGAGAGAGAGAGAGAGAGAGAGAGAGAGAGAGAGAGAGAGATCAGAAGGCATAAGAAAAAGAAAAAGTATCTGCATTTGATTGTTTACATTTGATTATTAGCAATCCGGGGAGGGTGTTAGTTTAGGGTTGTAGCTGCCTGGAGGTGAACTTTTATTGCGGTTTTGAAGGAGGATAGAGATGCCCTTTCTTTTATACCTGTTGGGAGCGCATTCCACATTGATGTGGCATAGAAAGAGAATGAGTTAAGACCTTTGTTAGTTCGGAATCTGGGTTTAACGTGGTTAGTGGAGCACCCCCTGGTGTTGTGGTTATGGCGGTCATTTACGTTAAGGAAGTAGTTTGACATGTACTTCGGTATCAGGGAGGTGTAGCGGATTTTATAGACTAGGCTCAGTGCAAGTTGTTTAACTCTGTCCTCCACCTTGAGCCAGCCCACTTTAGAGAAGCGCATAGTGCAAAGAGGTCGCCGACTTTCTGCACAGTCAGTTGCTACAGAGCTCCAAACTTCATGTGACCTTCCAATTAGCCCACGTACAGTACGCAGGGAGCTTCATGGAATGGGTTTCCATGGCCGAGCAGCTGCTCTAAGCCATACATCGCCAGTCCAATGCCAAGCGTGGGATGCAGTGGTGTAAAGCACGTCGCCACTGGACTCTAGAGCAGTGGAGACGCCTTCTCTGGACTGATGAATCACACTTTTCCATCTGGCAATCTGATGGACCAGTCTGGGTTTGGAGGTTGCCAGGAGAACGCTACATTTCGGACTGCATTGTACAGAGTGTAACATTTGGTGGAGGAGGAATTATGGTGTGGGGTTTTTCCAGGAGTTGGGCTTGGCCCCTTAGTTCTAGTAAAAGGAACTTTGAATGTTCCAGGATACCAAAACATTTTGGACAATTCCATGCTCCCAACCTTGTGGGAACAGTTTGGAGCGGGCCCCTTCCTCTTCCAACATGAAAGCGCACCAGTGCGCAAAGCAAAGTCCATAAAGACATGGATGACAGAGTCTGGTGTGGATGAACTTGACTGGCCTGCACAGCGTCCTGACCTGAACGTATGAACCATTAATTAGTTGCTTATTGAGTTGGGGTTAGGGTAAAGGGTTAGGGTTAGGGAAGACTTTGTTAATGGCTTACTGGTTGTATAAGGCCATGCAGAATAAGGCATTCATAAGTATTTGATAAGTGCTTAATAAGTACTTAATAATGACTAATTAACAGCCAATATGTTACCAATTTGCATGTTAATAAGCAACTAATTAATGTGAAGTGAAGTGAAGTGAATTACATTTATATAGCGCTTTTTCTCAAGTGACTCAAAGCGCTTTACATAGTGAAACCCAATATCTAAGTTACATTCAAACCAGTGTGGGTGGCACTGGGAGCAGGTGGGTAAAGTGTCTTGCCCAAGGACACAACGGCAGTGACTAGGATGGCGGAAGCGGGGATCGAACCTGCAACCCTCAAGTTGCTGGCACGGCCGCTCTACCAACCGAGCTATACCGCCCCAATGGTTCATATGTTCCCCATACTAAAGTGTTACCAACGTTTCAATCGAGAGGTATTAATTAGTATAATAATTACTCTCTTATCATTTGGGTAATTAATCTTTCATTCAAACAACCCTTTTGATGTTGTTTACTGGAGTCATCTTGCAGTTTACACGTATCTCGTATGTATGACTGCCATCTACTGGTCACACTTATCATTACACTATGTGCCAAATAAAATTGCTTCGAGGTCGGTAAGCACAACCAGAGTTATGCCGTACATTTTAAGGCACACTGTCGATTTTTGAGAATCTGAAATAATTTTAAGTGGGCCTTATAGCCGGAAAAATGACGGTACTGTGAAACAGTTAAGTTAAATAGCAAAGCGTAATGGTCTTGACTTTTTAACACCGTATTACAGGAGAACTTGGTTCTACACTGTGTCAGTGATCGTATTAAATCATATGCAATGATTTAGCAGGAAGGTTGAACATAAGAACATACCTCAAACACACACGTGCACACACACGTGCACACACACGTTCTGGCCGGTTACACGATGGACGGCCGGAACAAGTGGCGCGTCCTTTGTCTCAGTGTTTTGGACGTGGAAGACGTGGAAGATGTGATTATTTACGCATCCATGGTGGTGGGCATGTTTTGCCTAGGCGGTGGTCTTTTCCTGGTGTACCGCAGGCTGAGAAAGATGGGGTTCGGACTTCGCAATCAGAAAAACAGTCTGATTATCGCGGAGACCAAGGATGAAATGTTGCCTTACTGCGTGCGGAATTCAAAAAGTCTGCTGGAGCAAAAGCTATGGAGGATGAAGAGGAAGACGAATAATAATGAATGTCATTTCTTATTGTTCCGCAGAAGATTCACTTCCTCTCACGGAAATGTACAGTGGATTCCACAGGGGCCACTTTCGGTCTGTGCGGGATTATCTGGACACTCAAACCTCAAAACTCCAAATGGATTATAATAAATGAAATAAAATGGTTATACTTGTGTTGCGCTTTTCTACCTTGAAAGCAGTCAAAGCGCTTTGACACTTTTTCCACATTCACACACACCTTCACACACTGATGGCGGGAGCTGCCATGCAAGGCGCTATCCACGACCCATCGGGAACAAGGGGGAAGTGTCTTACTCAAGGACACAACGGACATGACTAGGTTGGTAGAAGCTGGGGATTGAACCAGGAACCCTCAGGCTGCTGGCACGGCCACTCTCCCAATAATAATATAATATAATCAGACTTAAACTGGGCCATCACGTGGACATAAATGACGACATGGAACAATTGCTTCATGAATCTGCACAAAATAACACAAGAATAAAAAAAATAAAAAAATAAAAATCAATGAATCAAGCAAAAATATATCCATATTAGTGTACGTATACCGGCTTGTCATTATCATCCATTATCATTATACTTGTTCTGAAATTGTCATGTATCCATCAAATCTGCTGTTGAAACTTGGACTTAATCAGTGTTTTTCAACCACTGTGCCACGAGATACAGTCTGGTGTGCCGTGGAAGATGATCTAATTTCACCTACTTGGGTTAAAAATATTTTTTTGCAAACCAGTAATTATAGTCTGCAAATTATGTGTTGTTGTTGAGTGTCGGTGCTGTCTAGAGCTCGACAGAGTAACCGTGTAATACTCTTCCATATCAGTAGGTGGCAGCCGGTAGCTACCGTATTTTTCGGACTATAAGTCACAGTTTTTTTTCATAGTTTGGCTAGGGGTGCGACTTATACTCAGGAGCGACTTATGTGTGAAATTATTAACACATTAGCGTAAAATATAAAATAATATTATTTAGCTCATTCACGTAAGAGACTAGACGTATAAGATTTCATGGGATTTAGCGATTAGGAGTGACAGATTGTTTGGTAAACGTATAGAATGTTTTATATGTTATAGTTATTTGAATGGCTCTTACCATAATATGTTACGTTAACATACCAGGCACGTTCTCAGTTGGTTATTTATGCGTCATATAACGTACACTTATTCAGCCTGTTGTTCACTATTCTTTATTTATTTTAAATTGCCTTTCAAATGTCTATTCTTGGTGTTGGCTTTTATCAAATACATTTCCCCAAAAAATGTGACTTATACTCCAGTGTGACTTATATATGTTTTTTTCCTTCTTTACTATGCATTTTCGGCAGGTGCGACTTATACTCCGAAAAATACGGTAATTGCTTTGTAGATGTCGGAAACAGGGGAAGGCAGCGTTAAAAAAAAAAAAGTTTGGCAAATTTATTCTCTGCATTTGACCCATCACCCTTGATCACCCCCTGGGATGTGAGGAGAGCAGTGAGCAGCTGCGGTGGCCGCGCCCGGGAATAATTTTTTGGTGATTTAACCCCAAATTCCAACCCTTGATGCTGAGTGTGCAGGTCAAAAGGTATCTAATGTTTAAACCAAAAATAAACAAAAGGCATTGAAGCTTAGGGAAGGCTATGTAGAACAAAACTAAAACTAAACTGGCTACAAGGTAAACAAAAACATAATGCTGGACGACAGCAAAGACTTACTGTGGAGCAAAGATGGCGTCCACAAAGTACATCCGAACATGACATGACAATCAACAACGTCCCCACAAAGAAGGATAAACACAACTGAAGTATTCTTGATTGCTAAAACAAAGTAGATACGGGAAATATCGCTCAAAGGAAGACATGAAACTGCTACAGGAATATACCAAAAAAAGACAAAAAGCCACCAAAATAGGAGCGCAAGACAAGAACTGAAACACTACACAGGAAAACAGCAAAAAACTCCAAATAAGTCACAGCATGATGTGACAGGTGTGACAGTACACCTACTTTGAGACAAGAGCTATATTGATGCATGCTTGGTTATGGTTTAAAGCAGGGGTCTCAAACATGCGGCCCGCAAGCCAATTGCGGCCCGCAAGACGTTATTGTGCGGCCCGCACCTTAATATGAACGTTTAATGTTAGTGCGGCCCGCAAATTTTATATGAATGGCGCTTGACAGCGCTGTGTGCGGAGCTGAAGCATTCTTGCCAACCCTCCCAATTTTCACCCGTCAACATTACAGAGGACAACAACATTGAGGGCACAAGGTTTAACGTCCACTTTTTCTCCGTACAACCAATGTGCCTGCACAGACACATGTTGTATGCAGCTTCAACAGACACACGTGAGTGACTGCAATGCATACTTAGTCAACAGCCACACATGTTACACTGAGGGTGGCCGTATAAAAAAAAAACTTTATCAATGTTACAAATATGCGCCACAATGTGAACCCACACCAAACAAGAATGACAAACACATTTTGGGAGAACATCCTCACCGTAACACAACATAAACACAACAGAACAAATACCCAGAATTCCTTGTAGCCCTAACTCTTCCGAGCTACAAGGCATCTACCAATCATGGTGTGGTATATGGCTCTCGAGGGCCGAACATTGACGTCACTTGCGTGATGCAAGCAGAGAAACATTTTGCTGCTTTTCCACGAGACCCGCACGGCGCTCTTCCTCCCTCTCTCCCTCCCTCCCTCCCTCCCTCACTGTAAACTCCACAGCGAGCCCCCCAACCCCGCTCCCTCCCGTTGGCTCCAGAAAGAGACGATTTGTGTTATTTGGGTCCAAAATAGCCCTGCGTTAGTGGAAAATCGGCAAATGAGTGAAAGCGAGAGAAACGTTGCCATGGAGACGAGGGTTGTCTTATGTGCCTGGCTGCGTCACACGGCGACACCTGTCCGTCAGTAATAAAGTCCCCGATAACCTGGACCAATTCAAACCGTTATTTGTTTTTTTTATTGTTTAATTTGCATTGCCTCACACGATGAACACTACATATATTTTTATATGACGCCATACAACACTCCGGGAGCCGTCACTTTTTCCCGGTACTTTCCGCCGACCGCCGTGTTGCTGTCGGGAGGAAAAGCGGAACGACACACGTTTGCGGAAATAACATTATTCTCCGTGCGTCGGCTAAATACAAATATATTCCACAACCCCAAACATGTCTTTTTCAAAGCGTGCAGTGAAGAGAAAGGTTAGTGATGAGCAAAGACAATTCCAGGAAAAGTGGGAGATGCAATATTTCTTTGTTGAGCACAGGGGCACCCCGACGTGTCTTATTTGCATAGAGAAAGTTGCGGTGTACAAGAAATACAATTTAAAACGTCATTACACCACTAGACATGCTGAGGAGTATGCAAAATACCAGGGAGATGAGAGAGTGAACCGGGTTGCACATTATGTGTACGTGTATACATTGTTGATGACTGGAGACATCAAATTATTATTGTTAGAATAGAATAGAAAGTACTTTGTTGATCCCTGGGGGAAATTCAGCACCAGAGTTCACTCACAAGAGACAAGAATAACAATAAATAATAATATATATATATATAATATATAAATAATATAAATATATTCTACATATACTCTACATTTAAGTGCAGTCAAGGAACATATGCATTATACAGTCTGATGGCTGTCGGTATGAAGGACCTCCTGTGTCGTTCCGTGTTGCATTTTGGGAGTCTGAGCCTTCCACTGAACGTGCTCATTCTACCCGCAAGGTCCGAGTGTAGTGGGTGGGAGGTGTTGTCCATAATGGCTAGGAGGTTTGATAGACTTCTCCTCTCTTGTTATTACTTACACTACCGTTCAAAAGTTTGGGGTCACCCAAACAATTTTGTGGAATAGCCTTCATTTCTAAGAAGAAGAATAGACTGTCGAGTTTCAGAAGAAAGTTCTCTTTTTCTGGCCATTTTGAGCGTTTATTGGACACCACAAATGTGATGCTCCAGAAACTCAATCTGCTCAAAGGAAGGTCAGTTTTGTAGCTTCTGTAACGAGCTAAACTGTTTTCCGATGTGTGAACATGATTGCACAAGGGTTTTCTAATCATCAATTAGCCTTCTGAGCCAATGAACAAACACATTGTACCATTAGAACACTGGAGTGATAGTTTCTGGAAATGGGCCTCTATACACCTATGTAGATATTGCACCAAAAACCAGACATTTGCAGCTAGAATAGTCATTTACCACATTAGCAATGTATAGAGTGTACTTCTTTAAAGTTAAGACTAGTTTAAAGTTATCTTCATTGAAAAATAAGGACATTTTAATGTGACCCCAAACTTTTGAACAGTAGTGTATGACTGATTTATTTACTTAATTTTCATTTTGTTCATTAATATTTTGATTGTATTTTGTGTTGAAAATAAAAATAAAGACATTTAAAAAAAACATTTTTAAGAATTTTTTTCTTGCGGCTCAGCCTCACCCAGACTCTGCATCCAGTGGCCCCAAGGCAAATTGAGTTTGAGACCCCTGGTTTAAAGTCATATCCAACAATTGCGACAACGACTTTTTACTGTCAACTGAGTTTCGTTTTCTAATGATTTCTGCTGGTGGTGTGCCTCCGGATTTTTTTCAAGGCAAAAACAGTGCTTTGGCTCAAAAAAGGTTGAAAAACACTGGACTATATAACCAAAATATATCACCAACATATAAGTTATTTGTAAATTAGGGGCGGGACATGGATAAGCATTCTTGCTTTTCCCCCGTATCCCATAAATACATTCATTCAAACACACACATTCAGAAAGACTCCGTCTCGCACATTATTGCCAGACGTTTTATCTCTATGTAATTCACCTTTGTCGAACACGGAAGCAGATGGAGGGCTCAGGCCGATTCCATCGATTGGCTTTCCTTGGTAGTGACAGCCCCCAGATGGGCCACAGAGCATTAGAGTCAGAAAGTCACACAGCCATTACCAGTCTGTCCTCTCTGGTTACAGCTCGCCTGCACACGTACACTCCACCCACTGAAATCCATTAGAGTGATCGATGCCCGTGCACGTGTGCGCGCCCATCGCTACAACTTAGTGTAACTTCTCAAATGCATTCAGCATGAACATGGCGCTGATAAAAGTTCGCCCTCTCCCTTCACACGTCCTATTTTTGCATGAAAGTAAAGATCACAGAGTGGACCCGCGCTTATTGCAATTTACTGTGCAAAGCTCACGGCTAATGAATCCCATTAGCATGTTAATGAGATCGACGTATTCAAAAGGAACTTTTCTATTCTGTAGACTAAAGAGAAAATGACGTCGCCCGTTGCCGGCGAGGCTTCATCTTTCAGTTCTCTTTTTGACTTTAATGATTTCCATCTCCGCTATTCCTCTTTAGTCTCTCTGTGGCAAAAAAAAAAAAAAAAAAAAAAAAAAAAAGCAGAGGAAAAAAGCAGGATTAGTTGCAATTATACTCCATTACCATGTTTTCTTCCAAAAGATAATTTGGACATTTGAAATTTCAGTTAATCACTCCACTTTTCTTGATACAGTGTTTAGTCCCAGACAGGTGATACATGCATGTTTATGATGTTCACTGCAGCAAGTAAGAATATTAACAATAATTCATCAATATTATATAGCGTTTTTCAACAGAACAAACACAAAAAAGTTAAAAGAGATTAAAAGCGTGTTTGAAGAGGTGAGTTTTTAACTTTTTATTTTTTTGAATGCTGGTTGTGAACCAAAGGCGAGAGTTACAGACACTGGCTATTTTGCGTTTAACCCTTGTGCAACTCTCAGGACAAAAACAGGCATTACATGTCTCCCTTATATGATATGATTGTTCAGTTTTAAGGTTAGCGGCCTGACATTGCGCCAGTGAGGTTTTTTTTTTCCTTTTTAAATTACCGTATTTTCCGCACCATAGGGCGCACCCAATCATAAGGCACACTGACGATGAATGGGCTATTTTCGATCTTTTTTCATACATACGGCGCACTGGATTATAGGGCACATTAAATGAGTCATATTATTTTATTTTTTTTCTAAATGTAAAACACTTCCTTGTGGACTACATAACATGTAATGGTGGTTCTTCGGTCAAAATGTTGCATGGAATATGTTTTACGGATCATCTTCAAGCCGCTTTCTGACAGTCGCTTCAGGATGTGCCATTTTGTGGGCGGTCTTATTTACGTGGCTCACCTTCGACAGTGTCTTCTCTCCCCGTCATCTTTGTTGTAGCGGTGTTGCGTGCAAGGACGGGAGTGGAAGAAGTGTCAAAAGATGGAGCTAACTGTTTTAACGACATTCAGACTTTACTTCAATCAATAACAGCATCATCTCCTCATCCGTAAACAACAATAATGAATAATGTAAACTCACTACGCCGGTATGTTTTAGCGCTTTAATGGCGAGTTTACTAACAGATATGAGTTAGAACTTTACACTACTTTATATTAGAAATGGCAACAGCGGAGGATGAATGTCCCATAACAAGAACATAGAGAAAAAGAAGAAGCTTATCGGCTACAAAGCCGGACGCGCATAATTTTTCAGGACTTATGCAGATCCCAAATCCAGATCAGCAGGTACCAGAAGGTGAGAAAAGTTGTGTTTGCATAATATTGCCAGATAACATGTCTTACATTATACACACACCATAATAACACTTGCATGCTGAAGCACAGTACAATCCATCAAGCGGTGCAGCTTCATAGCTTACCAACCAAAGTCGTACTAAAAAAAATGTTATAGATTTTTGAGCGCCGTGTTTAATTTTCTATATTTTCAATGGGACATATGCAATGTTGGACGGCATAATCCTGGTTGTGCTTAATGACCTAGAAGCAATTTTATTTGGTACATGGTGTAATGATAAGTGTGACCAGTAGATGGCAGTCATACATACGAGCTACGTGTAAACTGCAAGATGACGCCAGTAAACAACATCAAAAGGGTTGTTTGAATGAAAGATGAATTACCCAAATGAGTAATTATTAGGGCTGTGAATCTTTGGGTGTCCCACGATTCGATTCAATATCGATTCTTGGGGTCACGATTCGATTCAAAATATAATTTTTTTCAATTCAACACGATTCTCGAATAAAAAACTATTTTTTTCCCGATTCAAAAGGATTCAATATGATGGCAGTAAACACCAAAACTTTAAATGTTCCATTGACAATATAAAACAATACACATTACTCAAAAATCTAACAAAATGTTTTTAGTACGACTTTGGTAAGCTATGAAGCCGCACCGCTTGATGGATTGTCGGCGCATTAAACATACGAGTATTATTATGGTGTGTGTATAAGGACCGCAAAATGGCACCTATTAGCAGACATTTCTTGACATTTTGTTTCGAAATATTATGCAAAAACAACTTTTCTTACCTTCTGGTACCTGCTGATGTGTATTTGCGATCTGCATAAGTCCTGATAATGTGCGCTCTTCCGCAATTGTAGTCCGTGCAGACGTGGTAGTCATAAGCTTCTTCTTTTTCTCTACCTCCTTATGTGGCATTCATCTTCCGCTGTCGCCATTTCTAATAAGAAATAGCGTAAAGTTCTTACTTATATCTGTCAGTAGACTAAACTGTAGTGGGTTTACATAATTCACCCACGGAACTTTCGTCATTAGAGGTTCCGGTCGGACGTTTTTTCATGGGACACATTTCCGGCGTTGATGTTGCATTATTGAGCCACGGATGAGGAGATGCTGCTCCGTTATTGATTGAAGTAAAGTCTGAATGTCATTAAAACAGTTAGCTCCATCTTTTGACACTTCTTCCACTCCCGTCCTTGCACGCTACACCGCTACAACAAAGATGACGGGGAGATGACGCTGTCGAAGGTGAGCCACGTAAATAAGACCGCCCACAAAACGGCGCATCCTGAAGAGACTGTCAGAAAGCGGCTTGAAGATGATCTGTAAAACATAATCTACGCAACATTTTGACCAAAGAACCACCATTACATGTTATGTAGACCACAAGATAGTGTTTTAAATTTAGAAAAAAATCATAATACAACTCCTTTAATGTGCCTTATAATCTGGTGCACCTTTTGTATGAAAAAAGACCTGAATAGACCCACTCATCGGCAGTGCGCCTTTTAATCCGGTGCGCCCTATGGTCCGAAAAATACGGTACTTTTACATTTTGCTCTTTGCTGTATGTAAAATGTGCACTGAAACCGTATCATTTCTCTAAAGTGGGACACATTAAAGTATCATGTCCATATTCAGTGGTCCCCAACCACCGGGCCACGGACCGGTACCGGGCCGCGCAAGAAATAAAAAAAAATAAAAAAATATTTTTATTTTTTTAAATAAAATCAACATAAAAAACACAATAATAATAATAATAATAATACCTGGGATGTATATAGCGCTTTTCTAAGTACCCAAAGTCATACTTGCCAACCCTCCTGTTTTTACCGGGAGACTCCCGGTATTCAGCGCCTGTCCCGATAACCTCCCGGCAGAAATGTTCTCCCGACAAACTCCCGGTATTCAGCCGGAGCTGGAGGGGGCGTGGCCTCCAGCGGACCCGAGTGGGGACAGCCTGTTCTCACGTCCGCTTTCCCACAATATAAACAGCTTGCCTGCCCAATGACGTCATAACTGTAGAATGATCGAGGACGAGTTCTTGGTTTCTTATGTGGGTTTATTGTTAGGCAGTTTCATTAACGTCCTCCCAGCGCGGTAACAACACACAACAACAGCAGTCACGTTTAGTCTACCGTAAAGCAGTTCGTCTGCCGTAAACAGCAATGTTGTGACACTCTTAAACAGGACAATACTGCCATCTACTGGATAGCCTCCAGAACACTGAAATTCAAGTATTTATTTTATTTATATGTGTAATAAAATAAATATATATATATATATATATATATATATATATATATATATATATATATATATATATATATATATATATATATATATATATATATATATATATATATAAAGTACTTGAGTTGGTGAATTCTAGCTTAAATATATTCCCCTCTTAACCACATCCCCCCACCCCCTGGTATCGGAGGTCTCAAGGTTGGCAAGTATGCCCAAAGTCGCTTTATATGTAGAACCCATCATTCATTCACACCTGGTGGTGGTAAGCTACTTTCATAGCCACAGCTGCCCTGGGGTAGACTGACGGAAGCGTGGCTGCAATTTGCGCCAACGGCCCCTCCGACCACCACCTATCATTCATCATTCAATTCACCGGTGTGAGTGGCATCGGGGGCAAGGGTGAAGTGTCCCGCCCAAGAACACAACGGCAGCGATTTTTTATTTTTTTTTGGATGGTAAAAGGCGGGGAGCGAACCTGCAACCCTCAGGTTTCAGCACGGTTGCTCTACCCACTACGCCATGCCGCCCCACAATATATATCAATATAGATCAGGGGTGCTCATTACGTCGATCGCGATCTACCGGTCGATCGCGGAGGTTGTGTCAGTCGTTCGCCAGCCAGGCATTAAAAAAATAGTCCTAAAAATGAGCGATCATAAATCTTCACTATGACGTTACTTTCGTCATTTGATTGACATTCACGGCACCCGAGGGTCTTCTGAGATGACGCTGGCTGCTGCCAGCTCATTATTAAGAAAAAATTACAGACAGGAAGGCGAGAAACACTTTTTATTTCAACAGACTCTCGCGCCGTACCTGTCGTCAAAACTCCAAAGACCGACTGCACAGTTCCTGCCTTCACAATAAAAGCTCTGCTTCATCCTGCCTGCGCTAAGAGTCTCGGAAAGCTGCCGTGCACAAGCTAGCGAGCTACGGAGTTTGCCGCCAATGTATTTCTTGTAAAGTGTATACAAAGGAGTATGGAAGCTGGACAAATAAGATGCCAAAAACCAACCACTTTCATGTGGTATTGGACAGAAAGGAGGACTTTTTTTCTCCTCCATTTGAAAATGCGGACGTTATCAGCACCACTGTCTGATTACTATCAAAGCAAGTCATCAGAATCAGGTAATACACCAACTTATATTCTTGTCTTCATGAAAGAAAGGAATCTATATGTGTTAAACATGCATGTATTATCATTAAACACCTTTAACTTGTTAACAATATTAACTATATGTGTTAAACATGCTTGTATTATCTTTAAATACCTTTAACTTGTTAATAATATTAACTATATGTGTTAAACATGCTTGTATTATCATTAAACACCTTTAACTTGTTAACAATATTAAGTATATGTGTTAAACATGCTTGCATTATCTTCAAACACCTTTAACATGTTAACAATATCAACTATATGAATTAAACATTCTTGTATTATCATTAAACACCTTTAATTTATTAACAATATTAAGTATATGTGTTAAACATGCTTGTATTATCTTTAAATACCTTTAACTTGTTAATAATATTAACTATACGTGTTAAACATGCTTGTATTATCATTAAACACCTTTAACTTGTTAACAATATTAACTATATGTGTTAAACATGCTTGCATTATCATTAAACACCTTTAACTTGTTAACAAAACATATATTTAATAAATAAGTAAATATAAATTATATATATGAATGAGGTAGATCCCCACGACTTGATCAATTGAAAAGTAGCTCGCCTGCAGAAAAAGTGTGAGCACCCCTGATATAGATCAATACAGTCTGCAGGGGTACGTAAGCAAACATGATTGTATTTCTATATGAAAAAATAAAATAAAACAAATAAAAATCCCCCACCCCACTCCCCCCCTGGTCCGTGGGACACATTTTCAAGCGTTGACCGGTCCCCAGCTACAAAAAGGTTGGGGACCACTGCATATTGTAGAGCCAATATATATTTTAAGAAAAGGGAGAAGGAGACCAGCATCAATGTAGTTGGCAAGCATGTTGATGTTTCCTGAAACCCTTTAAGGATTGAGCAGTTTCTATGGCGACAGTCCACCCTCGCAAGAAAAAAGGCACCAACTCTCCACTTTTCAGCCTTGGAATAGTCTCTTCTCGTCATCAAATGAGTTGTCACCAATTACAGGCTGCCATCATCCAACATGGTCACGTTTCCGAATAATGTGAGGTGTGGGGGGGGGGGGGGACGGCACGGCAAATGTAAAATGAGAGGAAAAACGTTAGACCTAAGGAATACATCTTGATATCAAGGCGAGATTTCATGCTTCATAGAAGGCACTAGAGAGAGAAGCCAAACTGATTTCAACGTGACAACATTGATTCGCCAATTTCCCTTGGATTACTTTCTGCTTCACCCCACAGTCCAGCATGCGGGGGCTCCGTCGGAATTACCTTGTAGGAATTCAGAAGGGCAACAGTTTATCCCGCTTGTTCGTGTTATTCTGGAAATGTCTCTCTCGGATACATATGCTGTGCATCCTGTCCACATGGAGTGTGGATGCCAGATGCTAGCCTTTATAAGGAGTGCACTGAAGAGATTCGGCGGAAATCTCTCTAGACCTGAATTAAGGACAGTTGGAAACTTTCGTATTTCCATCTGGCTCTGCTGAGAGACTGAACTATTGAGGGCATCTGTGCTGTGGTTCCACCGTGTCGTATAGCCCCTGAGAAAAGGCCAATGCACGGCTGAGACTAACAAGAGAAAGGATATCAAAAAAGAGGATATAAACCTAGCAGCTTTTTTATGAAAAATAAATAAATAAAAAAAATCACTGCTTCTGCTATGATTGGTTTGAAATGTTTTATGAAAATGGTCTATGCACTAATTGAATGCACTGTTCTGCCACTTTTCCAGTTGATAGCAGTTAAAGGCCTACTGAAATTATTTTTTTTAATTCAAACGGAGATAGCAGGTCAATTCTATGTGTCATACATGATCATTTCGCGATATTGCCATATTTTTGCTGAAAGGATTTAGTAGAGAACATCGACGATAAAGTTCGCAACTTTTGGTCGCTGATAAAAAAAAAGCCTTGCCTGTACCCGAAGTAGCGTGACGTCGCAGGTTGAAGGGCTCCTCACATTTCCCCATTGTTTACACCAGCAGCGAGAGCGATTCGGACCGAGAAAGCGACGATTACCCCATTAATTTGAGCGAGGATGAAATATTTGTGGATGAGGAACGTGAGAGTGAAGGACTAAAGTGCAGTGCAGGACTTATCTTTTTTCGCTCTGACCGTAACTCCACACTTTCTCCTTTTTCTATTGTGGATCACGGATTTGTATTTTAAACCACCTCGGATACTATATCCTCTTGAAAATGAGAGTCGAGAACGCAAAATGGACATTCACAGTGACTTTTATCTCCACGACAATACATCGGTGAAGCACTTTAGCTACGGAGCTAACGGGATAGCATCGTGCTTAAATGCAGATAGAAAAAAAAGAAATAAGCCCCTGACTGGAAGGATAGACAGAAGATCAACAATACTACTATCAGGAGACACCGAACCAAACACTGGACCTGTACCACACGGTTAATGCTGTGCCGCCGGTCAAAATCTAGTAATGCTGTTGCTAACAACGCCATTGAAGCTAACTTAGCTACGGGACCTCGTCAGAGCTATGATAAAAACATTAGCGCTCCACCTACGCCAGCCCTCATCTGCTCATCAACACCCGTGCTCACCTGCGTTCCAGCGATCGATGGTGCGACGAAGGACTTCACCCGATCATCGATGCGGTCGGCGGCTTGCATCGGAGAGCGCGTCTACTATCCAACTCAAAGTCCTCCTGGTTGTGTTGCTGTAGCCAGCCGCTAATACACCGATCCCACCTACAACTTTCTTCTTTGCAGTCTCCATTGTTCATTAAACAAATTGCAAAAGATTCACCAACACAGATGTCCAGAATACTGTGGAATTTGGCGATGAAAACAGAGCTGTTTGTATTATGATACAATGTGTCCGAATACTTCCGCTTCAACCATCGACGTCACGCGCAAACGTCATCATACATAGACGTTTTCAAGCAGAAGTTTCCCGGGAAATTTAAAATTGCACTTTATAAGTTGCAATGTTAAGATTTCATCATTGATATATAAACTATCAGACTGCGTGGTCGGTAGTAGTGAGTTTCAGTAGGCCTTTAAACTCCAATAATGACGCACTAAACTAACAGTACCATTCAGACTGGTCTGTATTTCTTGAATTCCAAATAAGACAATTTCATATTTAAGGGTTAGTTGAAAAAAACAACATCATTTTATATTACTTTTATGAAGGAAAACAAGGTGCCCTAAACCTAAGGTTGGGATAAAAAAAAAAAGATGATTATTTGTTCATATTACTACGTACAAAAAACTAAAGCAACTAGAGATTAGCACGTTTTTTAACATTTTGAATAAAAAATCCCAAAGCAAATTAAATAAGATTAACATAGAACATGTGATGATCCTTTGCCTGGATCATGTTTTGTTTTAGTTTAAAGACTCCCTTAGTTCTGTTTCAGCACCCTTAAGTTTGTGTTTTCTTGGTTGCCATGGGTGCTAATTATTTTCACCTGCCTCTGCTTGGAATTGGGGGTTAAATCACCAAAATTATTCCCGGGCGCGGCCACCGCTGCTGCCCACTGCTCCCCTCACCTCCCAGGGGGTGATCAAGGGTGATGGGTCAAATGGCAGAGAATAATTTCGCCACCTGCTCCCGGGCACTAATCAGAGAGCTATTTATTCTTGCCCATCGCCACACTCGGTCTGGTTGTTTTGTTTACTTTACGCAACACGTTACGTTTGGTGATTTTTGCATTCGTGTGCTTGTTTTCGATGCTAAGCCTTTCCGTAGCTACCCGTGCTATCGGCACGCTTTCCTATATTTTTTGCCTGATTTATGGAAAATAAAAAAATTTTCTACCTGCACCCTACCCCTGGTGTTCCGTCTGCATCTTGGAGAAACGATCCGTGCATGAACATGCGACCCCAGCGTAACAGAACAATAGTTTATTACTTAACAGCAAAACATATGGAAAAAATACTCTAAAAATTAGGGCTGTCAAAAACGAGTTAATTCATGTGATTGATCACAAAAATATTGCATTAAATATGTATATATGCAGATTAATCACAGAAATTCTCTATATACCTTGAGTGTCCTTTAGATAAAACTGTTCAAGTTTTGAGCAAATACCATATTTTTCGGACTATAAGTCACAGATTTTTTTCATAGTTTGGCCGGGGGTGCGACTTATACTCAGGAGCGACTTGTGTGAAATTATTAACACATTACCATAAAATATCAAATAATATTATTTAGCTCATTCACGTAAGAGACTAGACGTATAAGATTTCATCGGATTTAGCGATTATGAGTGACAGATTGTTTGGTAAACGTATAGCATGTTCTATATGTTATAGTTATTTAATGACTCTTACCATAATATGTTACGTTAACATACCAGGCACGTTCGCAGTTGGTTATTTATGCCTCATATAACGTACACTTATTCAGCCTGCTGTTCACTATTCTTTATTAGGGACCGAGTCCCCTTGGGACAGAGGACCCTATTGTATTTCTTGCGTTTTATTATTATTATTCTTTATTATTATACCGCCGCCTCTTTGAGCTGTAATTTGACCCCCTTAACATGCTTCAAAACTCACCAAATTAGACACACACATCAGGACTGGCGAAAATTGCGATCTAAAAAAACAAAGAACCCCAAAACTCAAAATTGCGCTCTAGCGCCGCCTAGGAAGAAAACACAGACACAACTTCCTCTAACTCCCAGTAGGAATGTCGTAGAGACATGAAACAAAAACCTCTGTGTAGGTCTCACTTAGATCTATATTTCATACACTGACAACCCCCAGCAAAAAACAGAAAGTTTGCAATTCCCCCTTCAAAATAAAAGTTGAGTAAAAACAATCACCTTTTTTCAAACATTATCTCCTCTGAGCCCGTTTGTCGTGTCCGTGTCGGCTTCAAATTAGCACAGGAGAGAGATTGAACCCTTCTGATTAAAAGTTGATGAAAGAGTTTTAATTACTGCTCCGGTTTGGATTTTATGAGCCCTCAAAGTCAGTCCCGTCCATCGCTGCTTGCAGCTTTAATTTAACCAAGTCTATTCTTGGTGTTGGGTTTTATCAAATACATTTCCCCCCAAAAATACGACTTATACTCCAGTGCGACTTATACATGTTTTTTTCGTTCTTCTTTATCATGCATTGTCGGCCGGTGCGATTTATACTCCGGAGCAACATATACTCCGAAAAATACGGTAGACAAATGCATTTATTAAAACATTTGAAAACATGTTCCCGGGTGACATTCTGACAATACAAATGTATTGTCAGAATGTCAGACTTATCATTACACCATGTACCAAATAAAACTGATTTGAGGTCGGTAAGCAAAACCAGAATTATTCCGTACAAAAGTCGAGTTTTGAGAGAAAAAAAAGATTTTAAGTGCGCCATATAGTTCGGAAATTCACATGGAGGGGGAATAGAAGGGTCTTGGCAGAGCAACATTGTAATGTTTCAAAAGGTATTGTTGGAATTATTAAGTATTGTGTAGTATATAAAACACGTATTTACATTGCATCTGTTGGGTAGGTACTTTCAATAACAACGTGAGTCTGAAGTCTTAACTTCAAGTGGCGACCTGCAAATGGAGGACGGCTGTGTAAATATGACCAATGATTATGCTCATGACCATACTAATGATACTTGGTAAAATGGACAATCCCATTGGCCTTTTTTCTCAGTAAAGGGAGAAACGTTTTATACACTGCAGCTTTTAAAAAAACCCACAAAGAAACATAAAGACAAACAGTATGCCCTTGATCTTTAAGTATCTCAGCCACTTTATAAAACCAGCACTGACAAATCACCGCATTGACTACATCTGGTTTCACTGCCTTCGAATCAATTACGCCTCCATTAAGCAGCGTCCTGTAGCTAAGCGGAAGAAGCTCATTGGTGCAGTTAGCATGGATGCAGCAGTTCCGGATGGAAGGTTTTCAACTGAGCTTGTTGGACACTAGCAGAGCAGGCGGATGAATGTGTATCACTCCAATTAAACAGTGCGCTAAGTGTCTGACAACAGCTAATATTCCTGTTCCACCAGCGGATCTAATCGATGTTCTGACATTCGTCACCGCGCTAAAAAGCAATCATCTCACTGTCTCGCTTTGGTTAGAGGAGGGCACGGTATGAAACCCATTTTGCACTGGCGCATGCTTGCTGGAATATAGCAACGCTGAGACTGTTCAGTATCAGGTTCAGCCCTCAAAAGCAAAGCAAAAACATGACATATGTATGCCCGATCCAAGATCATATTCAGCATTGTCGTCATGATAAGCAAGAATTTAAGTAAAGGTGTTTACAAAACTCAAAACCAATTAAGTTGGCATGTTGTGTAATTTATAAATAAAAACAGAATACAATGATATGCAAATCCTTTTCAACTTATATTCAATTGAATAGACTGCAAATACAATATCTTGAATGTTGGAACTGAGAAACTTGTTTTTTTTTGGAAAATAATCATCAACTTAGCAAAAAAGTTGGCACAGGGGCATTTTTACCACTGTGTTACATGGCCTTTCCTTTTAACAACACTCAGTAAACGTTTGGGAACTTAGGAGACCAATTTTTGAAGCTTTTCAGGTGGAATTTTTTTCCCATTCTTGCTTGATGTACAGCTTAAGCTTCTGGGTGTTGTTGATAAATGGCTTCGGCTTCGCATAGTAGAGTTTTAACTTGCACTTACAGATGTAGCGACAAACTGTAGTTACTGACAGTGGTTTTCGGAAGTGTTCCTGAGCCCATGCGGTGATATCCTTTACACACTGATGTCGCTTTTTGATGCAGCACCGCCTGAGGGATCCAAGGTCACGGGCATTCAATGTTACGTGCAGTGATTTCTCCAGATTCTCTGAACCTTTTGATGATATTACAGACCGTAGATGGTGAAATCCCTAAATTCCCTTGCAATAGCTCGTTGAGAAATGTTGTTCTTAAACTGTTCGACTATTTGCTCACGCATCCGTTCAAGATCGCCCCATCCTTGTTTGTGAATGACTGCGCATTTCATGGAAGCTGCTTTTATACCCAATCATGGCACCCACCTGTTCCCAATTAGCCTGTTCACCTGTGGGATGTTCCAAATAAGTGTTGATTAGCATTCCTCAACTTTTTCAGTCTTTTTTTGCCACTTGTGGCAGCTTTTTTGAAACATGTTGCAGGCATCAAATTCCAAATGAGCTAATATTTGCAAAAAATAACAACGTTTTCCAGTTCGGACGTTAAGTATCTTGTCTTTGCAGTCTATTCAATTGAATATAGGTTGAAAAGTATTTGCAAATCATTGTATTCTGATTTATTTACCATTTACACAACGTGCCAACTTCACTGGTTTTGGGGGTTTATAAATGATGAAATACAATGCATCGTTGCCATATTGACCTACCTCTCTGTCAAGTAGAGTAGGGGAGATGACAGTAACAATGTCGCCTCTCTCTGCATCGATGTAGAACATGTTCGGGGAGGGTTTGTCCGGCGACTGTCGGAGGATGTTGTAACGCAAAGCTGCGTTATCTGTGGCGGGGTCGTCTGCATCGAACGCCATCATTGTCATCACCGTGGTTCCTGGAAGACAGTACGGTAAAGAGTTCAACTACGACATTTCAGTGAGAGAGCTAAACACATTCCTTGTAATACAGTAGTGTTACCGTTTCTGAGTAGCTCCCGAAGGGTCATATCATTCTCTACGTTTAGGATTCTTGAATGGAAATATGCAAACGGTGGATCAAATGTTGATGAAAGTGTTTCTGCGTTTAGACAGGAAGTGATACCAACAAATGGGGTATGACACGAGTGGCTTCCTGTTGTTTTTGTTTTGGCGAAAAGTGTTGGCGATTAAATAATGTGACAAAAAACATAATTTCAAGGTGCAATAAAAACATGGGATTATGTTCCTAGCATTTAAAAATTATATTCTGCAAAGGTAAAATCTAAGAGAACCGATCGGTTTCCGGTGTGACCGACATTTGCCTTATATACCGTGTACGCCAGTGGTCCCCAACCAACGGGCCGCTGCCCGGTACCGGGCCGCACAAGAAATAAAACACATTTTTGTATTTTTTTTTTTTTTTTTTAATTAAATCAACATAAAAAACACAATATATACATTATATATCGATATAGATCAATACAGTCTGCAGGGATACAGTCCGTAAGCACACATGATTGTATTTCTTTATGAAAAAAAATAAAAATAAAATAAAAATACCCCCTCCCGGTTCGTGGGACAAATTTTCAAGCGCTGAGGTTGGGGACCACTGGTGTACGCCAATCCGGAGCATCCCAAATCATGCTCATCAGGTGAGTACGCTGGTCATGTAGGGTTGTTGTTTTCACATTCCACATAGAGCCCTGCAATGTAGGGCCATATTTTTTCAATTTAAATTTTTTTATAAGATGTGTTCCTGGTGTTTCCCTCTTGTTTTCATGAGTTTTTTTTGTTTTGCTTAGTTGTATGCCTCTTGTTTCGGGGCCCTTTGGGACTGTGCCACAAGGGGTGGCACTTTGGTGACTTCTGCAGTGCTTATTTGTGGGCACCTGGGGCCGTACTTATCAAGCTTCTTAGAGTGCCATTTTACACTTAAGTCCTGAGAATTTGCGAAATTTAGTCCTACTCTCAAACTTAACAATAAAAGCTTTTTATCAACGTTCTTAAGTCTAAGAATCAATCCTACTCTCCACGATATTTAAGAGACCTTCAGAGGTGTCTTAAGTGGTTAGGAGTTGCCAGCAGGGGATGGCACTGAGGCGAGAGAGACGTGCGCGAACATTCAGGGAGCGGAACGATGTCCTGGATTTGTTTGATGACGAGCAGCTGATCAAACGGTATCGTTTAGACAGAGCGGGTATTATTTTTGTCACAGATTTAATACTTTTCGATTCCATGTTGATTTCTGCATGTGGCTGCAGTGGGCTAGTATATATAGAGCCACCCACACCAGTTTCAAATTGGTTGCCTAATTAATGAATTGGAAAGAAAATGTTATGACAGTAGCGTATGTGTGTGGCCGTGAGGTGAGTGACGTCAGTGAGTGTGTGGGCGAGAGAAGAGAAGAGAGGGAGCGGTAGCACAAGTGCCGGCGGGGACTAGTTTGTTTTGTATTATTTTGTAGTTTATTGTCAAAATATACACTCCCATTGTCCACTTAAATATTTCCAAGATATTTCTTTATTCTTAGACAACGGATTCCCTTCCGTGATTGGTCATTTCTATGGACACAGAAATGACGTCACCTAAAATTCAGTTTACGGCACATAGTAATGTCGTAATTCAGCTCTGAGTGTGACACTTAAGATTCAGTCCTACACTTCGCTGAAAGTGTGAGTAAGACGCTTGATAACTAACTTTTAAGTGCAGCTTTCAGCGAAGAATGTATTTACTCTTAAGTCAACTCTTAGCAGACTTCTTAGGAGTAATTCTGAGAAGCTTGATAAGTACGGCCCCTGAGCTGCCAGTTTGTTGTTTTTTTACCGCAAATCAACAACTGTCGATTTTTCGGTGTATTACTGTAAACGCCAAAACGGCACCACAGTTTATTACAGTAAAAAAAAGTACTGTTTTTTTTTTTTTATTTAGAGAAAAAATTCACAATTTTAGCATGAAATCTATTGCTACTTTTACATTGCACCCTTTGATGGATAACTTGATTTGAAATCATTATTATTAGTTTTTATTTCTATTTAAAAAGTGGTTTGCATGTTCGATCACATATTTATGCATACTTACTAGGGCTGGGAATCTTTGGGTGTCCCACGATTCGATTCAAAATCGATTCTTGGGGTCACGATTCGATTCAGAATTGATTTATTTTTTTTTCAATTCAACACTATTCTCGATTCAAAAACGATTATTATTTTTTTTTTTTTTTTTACATTTTAAAAAAAAAATAAAAATGTGTAATTTTTTTTTTAATGAAAACAATACACAACAATACCATAATAAAGCAGTACAATTTCAAAACAAAACCAGACCCAGCAACATTCAGAATAGCAATAAACAGAGCAATTGAGAACACACAAACATGACACGGAACAATCTAAAAGTAGTGAGACAAAAATGAATATTATCAACAACAGTATCAATATTAGTAACAATTTCAACATAGCAGTGATTAAAAATCCCTCATTGATATTATCATTACAAACATTAATAAAAAAAAAAATACAAAAAATGAACAATAGTGTCGCAGTGGCTTACACTTGCATCGCATCTCATAAACTAAATGTCTAATGATAATGTCAATGAGGGATTTTTAATCAATGATATGTTGAAATTGTAACTAATATTGATACTGTTGTTGATAATATTAATTTTTGTGTCACTACTTTTGGTTTGTTCTGTGTCGTGTTTGTGTCTCCTCTCAATTGCTCTGTTTATTGCAGTTCTGAGTGTTGCTGGGTCGGGTTTGGTTTTGGAATTGGATTGCATTGTTATGGTATTGCTGTGTATTGTTTTGTTGGATTGATTAATTAAAAAAAAAAAAAAAAGTAATAAAAAAAAATATAAAAAAAAATATTGATTTTTTAAAAATGAGAATCGATTCTGAATTGCACAACGTGAGAATCGCGATTCGAATTCGAATCGATTTTTTCCCACACCCCTAATACTTACACAATATTTAAGTTAACATAATTTGCGATTACATGGAGTACTTTCTTTTTTTTCCTTCTCCCAAAATGAAAAGAAAGAATACATTTAGTAAGAAAAGTTACAATACTTTGATACATATTATTTCCAGGCTTTCGAGGGCCTAATAAAATGAAGTGGCGGGCCACATCTGGCCCCCGGGCCTTGAGTTTGAGTATTAGACACTCTTGGCGGGGAAGACACTGCATGTGGTGGTCCTTGGCTTGTGCGGTCACATGCGGTCTGGCCGGGTTAGATGCACCACTGCGAAGTTCTCTGAGATGCTTTTGGAGACGGCTAATATTAGAGGAATGAACATCCAATTAACAGGCAACAGCCCTTGTGGATGTTTCTGCAGTCAGCATGTCTACTGCACACTCCCTCAACACTTGTGCCGTGTGATAAAATAGCACATATTGTCGTGCAATAATCACCCTGTCAAATCAGCATCTCGATATGCCACATCTCTGCGGAGAATGGATTATCTCGGCAAAGGAGAAGTGCTCACCAACACGGATTTAGACAGATTTTTCAACAATAAATTGGCATTTTGTCTACATCGAAAAAAGTGTTAGATTTTGGAGTTCAGCTCATGAAATATGGTACTTTTCTTGAGGGGAAAGGGAGAGCTAACTCTGTCCTAGGCTGCCAACTGGACATCATCAAGACAGAAGGATGTTAGGATCTGAAAGCCATAATTGGCAGCCCCTCTTACCCCCTAAGATGGATGCGCAATACTGTATTTATTTTATCCCTCTACTTTTATTACATTGCTCATGTTTTTGTCTATATTGTATCATTGTTCATAGTCACACATTACATGCATTTTTCATTGCAACTGTGGACGTTCCCCAATTTGGAATAGAGTCCATGATCCAATACTAACAATGCATTTTCCATTAAAATCTCCCTGACTGCATTATTATTTAATCATTATTATTTAATCTTAATCTTCAAAAGTAGGATTTGATTCAGCTCCTTTATTAGATGTATTGGATCGGGGGTCAGCAACCCGTTTCTCTCGAGCCACATGCTCTCCCTGGAGCATTTTTAAAAAAAAGATTGAACATGGAAAATGATGGGGGAACATTTGTTTTGTTTTAGTATGTTTTTTGTTTGAAGACAAACATGACACAAACCTTCCCAATTATTAGAAATCCCATTGTTTAATATGTGTGGGCGTATGCTTCACTGATGAGAGTATTTGGTAAATATTGTTTTGTCCTACTAATTTTAACGGTTCTTGAACTCACCATAGTGTGGACTGTGACGCAACAGTTTGTTTACATGTAAAATATTCCACTCCTTCTTTGTCTCATGTTGTCCACCAACAGTTTTATGCTGTGCGTGAATGCACACAGGTGCGCTTTGTTGATGTTATTGACTTGTTGGAGTGCTAATCAGGCATATTTGGTCAGTGCACGACTGCAAGCTAACCAATGATATTTAGGCTAGCTGTATGTACATATTGCATCATTATGCCTCATGTGCAGGTATATTTGAGCTCATTTAATATCCTTTACTTTTATCCTCTTTGTATATAATTTAATTTTGCATGTCTCATGACACATTATCTGTATGCAATATTGGCTGCATTTCAGATAGTTGTTTGTGTGCCATGTTGTTCCAGACCACAGCAAACTTTACCTAGCTTGCCAAATATTGTAATAAATCTATTAAATAAAGACAACCTGCCGTTGCCTTTAACTTGGACACACACATCTATACCTTTGGTCATTAAAAGCCAGTAATTTCCAGGAGTTATCTCATCCTCTGAGTAGCCTCTGATTTACTAATGGTTTCCAATGTTGTAAAAATGTGTAGAATAAATAATACATTTCAACATTTCTGTCAATGAAGATTTGCTTCAGCCTGCGACACAATCATTTTGATAGTAAGCTATTATCGCTAATATCAGGGGTGTCCAAAGTGCGGCGCGGGGGCCATTTGCGGCCCGCAGGTCATATTTTAACGGCCCATTTTAAAATATGATTAAAAAAATTAAGAACATAAAAAGTGGTATAAAAGACCAAACAGGTGAAATGTAACAAGAAAATGTTGCAATGTTTACTCTAACACAAAGCTGCCATGCAGGCTGTTTTTTTCTTTAAAAAAAAATAATGAATGAAAATCATTGTCATTATGAATTATTGACCTATCCAAGGCTCCAATTACGTCACATTAAATATTGCACTTTGAGATATTTTTTGGGGAAAATGTTGCATATCTTGTGTTTGCCATATAAAAAATTGAGCTGTTTTTTGTTTTTTTAAAGAAGGGCCTAAAACGAACAAACAAAAAACAAACAAAACTACAACTTATAATTGACGGATAGATCTGAAGTTGATCTCGAGATTATTGTGTTAAAAGTAAACATTAAAAAACAGTATAATTTATTTTTTAACAGTTTAATGAGTAGGACCCTTTTGGTTCCCCAATCATTTTTGTGTGATTTGTTTTTAAGTGTCATCGCTCAAAAAATAATAATGAATTAAAATCAAAGGTGTTATGAGTTGACCTTTTTAAGGCTCCAATTATTATATAATCTCAAATATTCCACTTAAAAATGTTATTGGGTGAAAATATTGCATATTTTGTGTTTTTGCCATAAAAAAACTGGGTTTTCTTTGACAAAAAGAGCATACGACTTAAATCTTTAAAAATGTTATATTGACAGACAGACCTAATGTTGATCTATGGATTTAAAACTTGAATAATAATAAAAATAATAATACTGAATAATGACACATTTTTAATATTTTTTTTAACAAAACCCTTTGGGGTCCCTGGGATCAAGCCTGAGTAGAGGCCTAAATGTATATTGTTATACATATATTGTATTGGTTTTTAAAGTTCAAAAATATCAAAATGGCCCGCGCTTGCTTTGATTTTTCAGTGTGCGGCCCTCAGTGGAAAAAGTTTGGACACCCCTGGCTAATATAGACACATACGTCATTTGTTGCCTTCATTATAAGACTTATATACGTTTTCATTTTTTGCGGCTCCAGACAGATTAGTTTTTTGTACTTTTGGTCCAATATGGCTCTTTCAACGTTTTGTGTTGCCGACCCCTGTTGTCACGATGGGGAGGTCGCAGCTTGCTGCGGGGTCGTTCTCCCAGGAATGCAGACGGACTACTCCGGACATGGCGTGCAGGTAAAAACATGATCTATTCTTAACGAAATCAAAGGAGTACAAAACAGAAAGCAAGCGGACAGAATAACGCGCCTGATCGCACTCGAAGCTAAACTAAAACTTAGCATAAACTATGGATGTGAAAAACGTACTAACTGTAGCAGGAACAAACAACAACTTACTTGTCAAGGCATGGAACGAGCAGAAAGAACAGAGGCATTGCATGAAACAATGAGCGGCAATGGCAGGTTTAAATAATGCCTCTGATTAGTGCTCGGGTAGCAGGTGAGCGGCCGAACACTAATCAGAGACAGGTGAACATAATTAGCAACCATGGCAACTAAAAAAAAGTGCAACCAGGAACTATGGAGTCTTAATAAGAAAATAACATAACACATGATCCAAACCACAGATCATGACACCTGTATTAGATTGTGCCAGTGCACCTGTATGATGGCCCGTGCCTTTATACCAGGGGTCACCAACGTGGTGCCCGCGGGCACCAGGTAGCCCGTAAGGACCAGATGAGTAGCCCGCTGGCCTGTTCTAAAAATAGCTCAAATAGCAGCACTTACCAGTGAGCTGCCTCTATTTTTTAAATTGTATTTATTTACTAGCAAGCTGGTCTCGCTTTGCTCGACATTTTTAATTCTAAGAGAGACAAAACTCAAATAGAATTTGAAAATCCAAGAAAATATTTTAAAGACTTGGTCTTCACTTGTTTAAATAAATTCATTAATTTTTTTACTTTGCTTCTTATAACTTTCAGAAAGACAATTTTAGAGAAAAAATACAACCTTAAAAATGATTTTAGGATTTTTAAACACATATACCTTTTTACCTTTTATATTCCTTCCTCTTCTTTCCTGACAATTTAAATCAATGTTCAAGTAAATTTATTTTTTTATTGTAAAGAATAATAAATACATTTTAATTTAATTCTTCATTTTAGCTTCTGTTTTTTCGACGAAAAATATTTGTGAAATATTTCTTCAAACTTATTATGATCAAAATTCAAAAAAAATATTCTGGCAAATCTAGAAAATCTGTAGAATCAAATTTAAATCTTATTTCAAAGTCTTTTGAACTTCTTTTACAATTTTTGTTCTGGAAAATATAAAAGAAATAATGATTTTTCTTTGTTAGAAATATAGCTTGGTCCAATTTGTTATATATTCTAACAAAGTGCAGATTGGATTTTAACCTATTTAAAACATGTCATCAAAATTCTAAAATTAATCTTAATCAGGAAAAATTACTAATGATGTTCCATAAATTCTTTTTTTAATTTTTTCAAAAAGATTCGAATTAGCTAGTTTTTCTCTTCTTTTTTTCGGTTGAATTTTGAATTTTAAAGAGTCGAAATTGGAGATAAACTATGTTTCAAAATTTAATTGTCATTTTTTTTGTGTTTTCTCCTCTTTTAAACCGTTCAATTAAGTGTACATATCATTAATTATTAATAATAACAGAGTTAAAGGTAAATTGAGCAAATTGGCTATTTCTGGCAATTTATTTAAGTGTGTATCAAACGGTAGCCCTTCGCATTAATCAGTACCCAAGAAGTAGCTCTTGGTTTCAAAAAGGTTGGTGACCCCTGCTTTATACTGATGTTCAAAACAAACATAATGTATGGATGTCCTTGAATCTGCATGTGACAATGTGCAAGACATGCCCTTTAAAGGCCTACTGAAAGCCACTACTACCGACCACGCAGTCTGATAGTTTATATATCAATGATGAAATCTTAACATTGCAACACATGCCAATACGGCCGGGTTAACTTATAAAGTGCAATTTTAAATTTCCCGCTAAACTTCCGGTTGAAAACGTCTATGTATGATGACGTATGCGCGTGACGTCAATCGTTGAACCGGAAGTATTGGTACACCATTGAATCCAACACAAAAAGCTCTGTTTTCATCTCAAAATTCCACAGTATTCTGGACATCTGTGTTGGTGAATCTTTTGCAATTTGTTTAATGAACAATGAAGACTGCAAAGAAGAAAGTTGTAGGTGGGATCGGTGTATTAGCGGCGGACTACAGCAACACAACCAGGAGGACTTTGAGATGGATAGCAGACGCGCTAGCCGCCGACCTCACCTTGACTTCCTCCGTCTCCGGGCCGCCGACCGCATGTATGATCGTCGCTCCGTCGATCGCTGGAACGCAGGTGAGCACGGGTGTTGATGAGCAGATGAGGGCTGGCGTAGGTGGATAACTAATGTTTTTAGCATAGCTCTGTGAGGTACGGTTGCTAAATTAGCTTCAATGACGTCGTTAGCAACAGCATTGTTAAGCTTCGCCAGCCTGGAAAGCATTAACCGTGTAGTTACATGTCCATGGTTTAATAGTATTGTTGATTTTCTGTCTATCCTTCCAGTCAGGGGTTTATTTATTTTGTTTCTATCTGCATTTAAGCCCGATGTGCTATCACGTTAGCTCCGTAGCTAAAGAGCTCCGCCGATGTATTGTCGTGGAGATAAAAGTCACTGTGAATGTCCATTTCGCGTTCTCGACTCTCATTTTCAAGAGGATATAGTATCCGAGGTGGTTTAAAATACAAATCCGTGAGAAAGTGTGGAATCCAATGAACCCTTGTACCTAAGTTACGGTCAGAGCGAAAAAAGATACGTCCTGCACTACACTCTAGTCCTTCACTCTCACGTTCCTCATCCACAAATCTTTCATCCTCGCTCAAATGAATGGGGTAATCGTCGCTTTCTCGGTCCGAATCGCTCTCGCTGCTGGTGTAAACAATGGGGAAATGTGAGGAGCTCTTCAACCTGTGACGTCACGCTACTTCCGGTACAGGCAAGGCTTTTTTTAATCAGCGACCAAAAAATGCGAACTTTATCGTCGATGTTCTCTACTAAATCCTTTCAGCAAAAATATGGCAATATCGCGAAATGATCAAGTATGACACATAGAATGGATCTGCTATTCCCGTTTAAATAAATAAAATTCATTTCAGTAGGCCTTTGACTTGTACTGAGATCCAAATAAGAAAAATCATTTTTGCTTGTGCAGAGCTGATGTAAGAGTTCCTTTCTGATACACCCTCAATCTGCTGCTTGACGGCGATGACTCCATTTGCAGGACACCCGCTCTCATACGTGCATACAGATATGCACGCTGTCAGGCCGCATCCCGTCTATATATTTTTTTTTCTTTCTTTCCCCAAGTGCTGCAAAAAATGTCCAAATTGAGTCCATTCTGGTGCTTTATGTTCTGGCTGTCATTTACTCACAGTCAGACAAACATTTGCTCAATGCTGCATTACTTCTTGGAGGAGGAGAAGTGCAATGGAGGGGCAAGTTCAGGACACAGATGAACACGTATGGCAAAGCAAATGTCTGACACTGTGAAATGTGGGACATTTTTATGCCTGCAAATTGAAGCAAGAGACTTTCGTACACCAAAATCTGTCATCATAAATTAGCTATCCTTTACTGAAGTATAAAGAAAATAATGCACCTGACACATTTGATTTTGCAATATCTAGTGGTTATATTTTATGAGCAAAAAGTGTTCCAAACCAGTGTTTAAATTCTTGCATGACAGCCTCGTTGTACATATTTGACACACACGTTGTTATTGGTGACAGAGCCTTACAATTTCCCTGTTCTTTTCCCACACATTTGTACACCATCGTTGTAAAAGAAAGTTGAGAGGTAAACATGAGTTTGTCGACAACCGGGTTGAAGTAAAGTTCGTACCCACTTATGGAGACGGAATAAGCATCTGGCTGGGATTTGTAGTTACGCTTACTGATGTTCAATGGATGTAGTATCACACTCAGGAGAGGCAAATAAGGCAAAGCCTTACCTGTCATTATGAAAACATATTATAAAGTAAATAACATACAGTGAATATTTATACCTGTCAAAAATAATTGTTTCAATATTCTTTCAATATGCATAATAACAAAAAGGGTAATATTTAAAAAATGAATAGCTGTCGATAGTCCAACTCATACTGACTGGTATACACACGCTATGGAGATGATATCAGTAGAACAAACTGCATTTAGTTTAGATAATAATGAGTCATATATTGGAATATGGGATCCATTATTTAAATTTGTTTCAACTATTAAATGAACCAAAATATGACTTGTTATATCTTTGTGGAACATATTGGACACAGTGTTTTTGATTGATTGATTGAGACTTTTATTAGTAGGTTGCACAGTGAAGTACATATTCCGTACAATTGACCACTAAATGGTAACACCCGAATAAGTTTTTCAACTTGTTTAAGTCGGGGTCCACTTAAATTGATTCATGATACAGATATATACTATCATATATACTATCATCATAATACAGTCATCACACAAGATAATCACAATGAATTATTTACATTATTTACAATCAGGGGTGTGGAGGGGGGGTGGGGGGGGCTAGGATATGGACATCAAGTAGTGGACATAGAGAGAGAGAGAGAGAGAGAGAGAGAGAGAGAGAGAGAGAGAGAGAGAGAGAGAGAGAGAGAGAGAGAGAGATATCAGAAGGCATAAGAAAAAGTATCTGCATTTGATTGTTTACATTTGATTATTAGCAATCCGGGGAGGGTGTTAGTTTAGGGTTGTAGCTGCCTGGAGGTGAACTTTTATTGCGGTTTTGAAGGAGGATAGAGATGCCCTTTCTTTTATACCTGTTGGGAGCGCATTCCACATTGATGTGGCATAGAAAGAGAATGAGTTAAGACCTTTGTTAGTTCGGAATCTGGGTTTAACGTGGTTAGTGGAGCTCCCCCTGGTGTTGTGGTTATGGCGGTCATTTACGTTAAGGAAGTAGTTTGACATGTACTTCGGTGTGTTGTAAAGCTTATGAGATGTGATGCAAGTGTAAGCCACTGTGGCACTATTGTTCATTTCTAATTTTTATTATTTTGTATTAATGTTTTTAATGATAATATCAATGAGGGATTTTTACTCACTGCTATTTTGAAATTGTTACTAATATTGATGCTGTTGTCGATAATGTTCATTTTTGTTTCACTACATTTGGATTGTTCCGTGTCGTGTGTGTGTGCTCAATTGCTCTCAATTGCTCTGTTTATTATTGCTCTTAGTGTTGCTGGGACGGGTTTGGTTTTGGAATTGTATTGCATTGTTGTGGTATTGTTGTGTATTGTTTTGTTGATTGATTAATAAATTCATTAAAAAAAATAAAAAAAATAAACAAATTGTTAATTGCATTTTGTGTAGGATTTCAATTGTTTTCAAAATTGTACTTAGTAAAAAAAAGCTGTGTTTACTAATGATTGTATTTGTATTTCCTGATCAAATACAGTGCAAAAAAAAGGAGACCCTATTCCTGTGATTGTGCAATCCCTCATAAACTGGGTTGGATAGTGCAGGCGACAATGCGTTTGTAAAAGGGTATACAAATGTCTATCGTACGATGTAGGCTTTTAAAACTGTAAAATACCTTAACAAATGCATTACCACTTCAGTTTGTGACCAAATTATGGTATTTATGGGGACATATTTAAATATGAAAGCTACAGGTGTACTTTTGAATGTTATTTATGTTAATAATGCACTGACAGAAAAAATAAAACATATACGTGGTATTAAGTATAAAGCAATGTCCTTTTTATGTTGTAAATTATTTCATGTTCATTGTTTTTAAAAGCATTTTAGATTTAAAATGCACCTTAATCCTGGATTGTGCCTCTCTATTCTTTCTCTCGCATACATTTTGTTAAGAACATCTAGATCAACTAATGAGCACTATATATTAAGTTCCTGTACCACCAAGCTTGTTTTCACCATGCAATGTCACATTATAAAAACCAAGTAATCTTTTTTTTATATTTTTAGTGTCTGAAACATCCTGGGCGAAACCTTCAGAATAAAAGCACATTCACACCTTGAATTGCCGACTTTTAGTTTTGTCATTATGTGCTCTCAAATTTTAATATATGATTATTTAGATCAACAATTACAAATGTTTCTGTTTACTGGTTTCCCACCTTTTTCTGTAGGGGGCGCCGGAAGTCGGCAGCCCCGTCAGCGAATCTGTCCTGTCTCCCTGTAATGTTCGTCTGCTCTTGAATGGGAATGTACTGAAAATCTCAATTTCCCTTTGGGGATTAATAAAGAATTTCTGATTCTTATTCTGATAATTTTATGTCGTTTATGTCGTAATTTTTACATCAGGGTTGTAGCTAAAGTAGCTGCAAAGTTAATTGAAAGAACATGACGGCAAGACCCGGCGTAACGTAGATGTTAATGCATCAGTCTGGTACTCACAGCTAAAGCAAGAAAGTTCGGAAATAGTGATTTGTTTATATTTATTTTTTGCTCATCATATTAACTATATCAGTTTTTAAGTAATCATGGACCAGGGCGAGAAAAACATACAATGAAGTGATCAAAATATTAGTTTTACATGCTTTTATCCACACTGTCTACGCTGGGAAATGGGCTCCAGTTCTGTAGATGCCGTCACTTCAGCAGAGGGCGACATATTAAGTCTGACAATGGAAAGTGGCCGTTCCAAGTACAGTTGGTTATTGCTCAAAATCATATGTATAACCCATTTATGGGACCTTTAAAGGAAGTTGCTCTTTGTTTGCCCAATGTGTGTTTGTTGTAGGGCTGTGAATCTTTGGGTGTCACACGATTCGATTCAATATCGATTCTTGGGGTCACGATTCGATTCAAAATCGATTATTTTTTTTAATTCAACACGATTCTCGATTCAAAAACAATATTTTTCCGATTCAAAACAATTCTCTATTCATTCAATACATAGGATTTCAGCAGGATCTACCCCAGTCTGCTGACATGCAAGCAGAGTAGTAGATTTTTGTAAAAAGCTTTTATAATTGTAAAGGACAATGTTTAATCAACTGATTGCAATAATGTAAATTTGTTTTAACTATTAAATGAACCAAAAATATGACTTATTTTATCTTTGTGAAATGCGATGCAAGTGTAAGCCACTGTGACACTATTGTTCTTTTTTTAAATTTTTTATAAATGTCTAATGATAATGTCAATGAGGGATTTTTAGTCACTGCTATGTTGAAATTGTAACTAATATTGATACTGTTGTTGATAATATTTATTTTTGTTTTACTACTTTTGTTTTGTTCTGTGTCGTGTTTGTGTCTCCACTCAATTGCTCTGTTTATTGCAGTTCTGAGTGTTGCTGGGTCGGGTTTGGTTTTGGAATTGGATTGCATTGTTATGGTATTGCTGTGTATTGTTTTGTTGGATTGATTAATTAAAAAAAATTGAAAAATTAAAAAAAAATTAAAACAATTAAAAATACAAAATAAATCGATTTTTTAAAAATGAGAATCGATTCTGAATCGCACAACGTGAGAATCGCGATTTGAATTCAAATCTATTTTTTCCCACACCCCTAGTTAGTTGTGTTGTCATTTTGGTGTTTTGTGTTCTTTTTAGTAGGATTCAAGACTACCATAATATTTTCAAATATTAGTTGCCCTGGGTGCACAAGCCACAATTATACTTAAGTATGAAGTTAAGTCGAGGACCACAAAATATGGCTGTGGAACCCGAGTTTGAGACCCCCACTTTAAGGCGTAAATGTAAGTGTGAATGATTGTTTGTCTATTTGTGCCTTGCGATTGATTAGCTTTTGACCAGTCCAAAGTAGGGTTGTATGGTATACCGGTATTAGAATAGCACCGCGACATCACAACATCTTCTTTCGTTTTTAAAAATGTATATTATGTCTATTAACTCAAGAAATATATCCCTGGACACACGAAGACTTTGAATACGACCAATGTATGACCCTGTAACGACTTGGTATCGGATCGATACCCAAATTTGAGGTATCATCCAAAACTAATGTAAAGTATCAAACAACAGAAGAATAAGTGATTATTACATTTTTTTTTTTTTTCCGTTTTTCTTTCATAGTTCTTTTTATTGATTTCGCATTCACATTAACAACAAATTCAAACCCTCTTCATCCCCTACCCCTGCTGTCACTCAAAACAAAAACAAAAAACAAAAGTAAGAGTAGAAAAGTACCCAGAGTAGAAAAAATAAAAAGTAAAGTTCAATAAAAGGCACTTGAGACAAAGTAATTGAAAACTGAAACACACTGTAGAAGCAGCATGACAAGGCCTGAAACGTCGGCAGTCATATTTACCGTATTTTCCGCACCATAAGCCGCACCTAAAAAACAAAATTTTTCTCAAAAGCTGACAGTGCGGCCAATAACCCGGTGCGCCTTATATATGGATTAATATTAATATTTATTTTCATAAAGTTTAGGTCTCGCAACTACGGTAAACAACCGCCATTTTTTTCCCCCGTAAAAGAGGAAGCGCTTCTTCTTCTACGGTAAGCAACCGCCCCCATAGAAGAGGAAGCGCTTCTTCTTCTACTGTAAGCAACCGCCAAGGTGAGCACCCGCCCCCGTAGAAGAAGAAGCGCGCGGATATTACGTTTCATTTCATTTGTGTGTTTCTGTAAAGACCACAAAATGTCTCCTACTAAGAGACACGCGTACAAGGTTCCACTGACTTTTGATATTCATGTGAACCGCACTGTGGATACAACGGGAGCACGTACGGTGAATATTCGCACCACAGGGAATGAAAAGTCGTCCTTCAATGTGGTTCTAGCTTGCCATGCTAACGGCCAGAAACTTCCACCCACGGTGATATTCAAAAGGAAGACCTTGCCAAAAGAGAACTTTCCAGCCGGCGTCATCATAAAAGCTAACTCGAAGGGATGGATGGATGAAGAAAAGATGAGCGAAGAGACCGGGTGACTTTTTTCACGCAGCTCCGTCCCTGTTGATCTACGACTGCATGCGCGTCCACATCACAGATGGTGTCAAAAAACAAGTGAAGCACACTGAAGAAGAATAATTCAAGGGATTTGTGGATGAGTAATAACTTCAGAAAGTGAGCTTTAAATGTTTATTTTGTGTGTTGTGTGACACTAACGTATGAGCAACGTTGAGTTATTGATGTTGCTATTGCTCTGCACTATTTTGAGTGTTACTATTTTTGTGATTGCACATTTGCACATTACATTTTGGGAGTGAACAGAGTTGTTAGAACGCTGGTTTGTAATATATTATTCAAGTTTGACTGACCTATCTGACTGTTTTTTTGACATTCCCTTTAGCGTAGCGTAGGTGCGGCTAATAACACGGGGCGGCTAATAGGTAAACAAAGTTTTGAAATATGCCATTCATTGAAGGTGCGGCTTACAACACGGGGCGGCTTATGGTGCGGAAAACACGGTAGGTACATATCTAGGGCTCTTGATTATTACATTTTAACAGAAGTGTAGATAGAACATGTTAAAAGAGAAAGTAAGCAGATATTTATAAATAGTTGATTTATATAGGCTAGTAAGGTAAAGTTTTGTACCTGACAAGTTTCGGCTATCTTGCTTCTGCAGCCTAAATTACTTACTAGCCTATATAAATCAACTATTTATAAATACACATTAGTAGGCTAAATGAACCTCTTTAACATAGTAAGCAGATATTAACAGTAAATGAACAAGTAGATGAGTAATTCATTTTCTACCACTTGTCCTTAATAATGTTGACAAAATAATAGAATGATACATGACACAATATGTTACTGCATACGTCAGCAGACTAATTAAGAGCCTTTGTTTGCTTACTTACTACTAAAAAACAAGTTGTTTTGTATGTTCACTATTTCATTTAAGGACAAACTTGCAATAAGAAACATATGTTTAATGTACCGTACATTTTTTTGTTAAAATAAAGCTAATAATGCAATTTTTTCTGGTCCCCTTTATTTAGAAAAGTACCGAAAAGTATCAAAATAACTTTGGTACCGGTACAAATATTGGTATCGGGACAACACTAGTCCAAAGTGTACTTCACTTCTGGCCAAACGTCAGCTGAGACAGGCTCCAGCTCACCCTTGGCTTCTTATCTCAACTGACAGAATGAGCATTATTCACAAAGGTAAAGTATGGATCAAAGCAAAGCGTCTTCGTCCAGCTGAAGGTAAAAGAGGGCAGGCGAGCTTTTTATCCCCTTGCCCATTTGCACTTCAAGGTGAACCATTAATGTTAAGGTAAACCGGTAATCCTTCCTCTACGGACTAATTACACACTACCGTCTCATTCATTACTTAAACTGTGTTCCACTTCACAGCCGGGAAGCCACCCTTTTCAAAATGACACAGCCATCACATACACACACCACTTAGCACACACACACACACACACACACACTCGCTGGCAGTAAATTACAGAATTAAAATGCTGTCCAAATTGGTTGTCTCAGTGAACACATCTCGTATTTTCATTGAGCCGCATCTCTTGAATGTAACATGATCACATTACAAGTAATGTCACAACACTGGTCTGGGTTGCTGCTGGTATGTTTTACACAAAATTACACAAAAATAGGACAATGATTCGGTCGTCCTCTTAGTGACCACGAAACAAATTGTCAGCACCTAAGCCAGACCTGGGCATTCTGCGGCCCGCGGGCCACATCCGGCCCTTTGTGCGTCCCTGTCCGGCCCGCATGAGACCAATTATAAATTACAAAATAAATTTAAAAAAGTATCTATGTCGAGTGTGCAATACAACGGTGCTGCTTTTGTTTTGAAAAGCGTTATTTGTATTACTTCCGTGTGGACGTATGTGCTTGTGATTGTGAGTGAATGTGAACAGCTGCAATCACAAATTACAAAATAAAGTTGAAAAAACATCTATGTCGTGCGCACAATACAACTGTGCTGCTTTTATTTTGAAAAGTGTTATTTATGCGCGTATGTCTGTGTGTAACCTGTGAGTGAAGGTGCACAGCGACAAGTGATGCACGGTTTACACCCGAGACGCTAAAAAGAGAAAAGTTGATGACCAATGGCGTGTTTTCAACAAGACATGGACTGCCAAGCAACGTTCCCTCTAAGGTGCGCGCCTGCGCAGTTCCGCACTGCTCAAGCGTCCTCTGCGCACAGCAAATATATGCCACGCACCAAATCAAATCCCATCTGAATTCTAAACAAAATAAACACATTTATTCTGTGTAATTTTGCAATGCAACTTTGAGTGACAGTGACAACAAGCGGCCCTAACGGCGTTCGTCAACACCGTTCAATTGAACACCGTTCAATTATTGTAACGTCTATCGAGATGCTTCGAGGCCAGGAATTATATCGATCACTTTATTGAGCAAAACTGTTTATATTCGGCCATAACCACACCAAAAACATGAGTAAAAAACTTCTATCTCGAAAAAGTAGTCATTTTCTGCCGTACAAACCAGGCCAAAACCAACTTGTCATCTGTCACCAACACGCATACCACTAAACCACTGGTGTGTTTATGGCCACACAAAAAGTCGGACAACTCAAACACCACACAAAGTTACATTATGACTCCTCAGTCATACGTGTGCTTATTTCACTGTCATTTATTATTAATGTTAATTTATTGATATTAATCATGGAATGCTGTTACTAGAGAAAGTTTCAGGAATGCACACTTCATCCTATGCTTACATTTCATTGTGCAACATGAGGATGTTTAAGGGGAACTAAATGTGATCTCTGAAAGGGGTACAAATGATTTCCAAAGCAGTGCTTTTGGTATAAAGTTAAGTTAGGTTAAATGAACATATTATTATTATTATTATTATTATTATTATTATTATTATTTATCTTACAGTATACATCAAAAATAATATTGAGCAAAGTTTAATTGAAATATTGTCGATGTGGCCCTCCAGCAGTGCTCGGGTTGCTCATGCGGCCCCCGGTAAAAATTAATTGCCCACCCCTGACCTAAGCAGTCAGCTTTCTCAGTCTAACGTTAAAGTTAAAGTACCACTGATAGTCACACACACACTATGTGTAGCAAAATTACCCTTCGCGTTTGACCCATCCCCCTCCCCCTGGGAGGTGAGGGGAGCAGTGAGCAGCAGCGGTGGCCACGCTCGGGAATCATTTGGTGATTTAAGCCCCGATTCCAACCCTTGATGCTGAGGGAGGTAATGGGTCCCATTTTTATTGAAGCTTCTTTTTGGAACTACCTCAGGTTGAAAAATGGTCCCAAGAAGAATGTTGTCGAAAGTTGCTTTTGCATAATATTGCGAAACAAAACGCCAGATAATATGCCTTAACTCATACACACACCATAACAACACTCGCATGTTGAAGCACAGGACAATCCATCAAGCGGTGCGGCTTCATATCCTACCAAAGTCGTACTAAAACATTTTGATAGATTTTTGAGAACCGTGTGTAATGTTCTATATTTTCAATGGAACATATAACATTTTGGTGTTGTTTACTTGAGTCATATTGCAGCCTACATGTATATCTTTTGTGTGACTGCCATCTACTGGTCACACTTATCATTTCACCATGTACCAAATAAAATAGCTTCGAGGTCGGTAAGCACAACCAAAATGATTCCGTACATTAGGCGCACCGGGTTATAAGGCGCACTGTCGAGGTTTGAGAAAATGCAAGGATTTTAAGTGCGCCTTATAGAAAAATACGGTATTAATATTAAAAGGAAACAGAGGTCTCTATCAGGATAGTATAAGAACTGAAAAAAAGTGGGATCAGTGCATCCCTCGCTGTGATATAATGAATAATAGTGTGTTATTATACAAACCCCGTTTCCATATGAGTTGGGAAATTGTGTTAGATGTAAATATAAACGGAATACAATGATTTGCAAATCATTTTCAACCCATATTCAGTTGAATATGCTACAAAGACAACATATTTGATGTTCAAACTGATAAACTTTTTTTTTTGTTGCAAATAATCATTAACTTTAGAATTTGATGCCAGCAACACGTGACAAAGAAGTTGGGAAAGGTGGCAATAAATACTGATACAGTTGAGGAATGCTCATCAAACACTTATTTGGAACATCCCACAGGTGAACAGGCAAATTGGGAACAGGTGGGTGCCATGATTGGGTATAAAAGTAGATTCCATGAAATGCTCAGTCATTCACAAACAAGGATGGGGCGAGGGTCACCACTTTGTCAACAAATGCGTGAGCAAATTGTTGAACAGTTTAAGAAAAACCTTTCTCAACCAGCTATTGCAAGGAATTTAGGGATTTCACCATCTACGGTCCGCAATATCATCAAAGGGTTCAGATAATCTGGAGAAATCACTGCAGATAAGCAGCTACACCTGTGACCTTCGATCCCTCAGGCTGCACTGCATCAACAAGCGACATCAGTGTGTAAAGGATATCACCACATGGGCTCAGGAACACTTCAGAAACCCACTGTCAGTAACTACAGTTGGTCGCTACATCTGTAAGTGCAAGTTAAAACTCTCCTATGCAAGGCGAAAACCGTTTATCAACAACACCCAGAAACGCTGTCGGCTTCGCTGGGCCTGAGCTCATCTAAGATGGACTGATACAAAGTGGAAAAGTGTTCTGTGGTCTGATGAGTCCACATTTCAAATTGTTTTTGGAAACTGTGGACGTCGTGTCCTCCGGACCAACGAGAAAAAGAACCATCCGGATTGTTGTAGGCGCAAAGTTGAAAAGCCAGCATCTGTGATGGTATGGGGGTGTATTAGTGCCCAAGACATGGGTAACTTACACATCTGTGAAGGCACCATTAATGCTGAAAGGTACATACAGGTTTTGGAGCAACATATGTTGCCATCCAAGCAACGTTACCATGGACGCCCCTGCTTATTTCAGCAATACAAGGCCAAGCCATATGTTACATCAACGTGGCTTCATAGTAAAAGAGTGCGGGTACTAGACTGGCCTGCCTGTAGTCCAGACCTGTCTCCCATTGAAAATGTGTGGCGCATTATGAAGCCTAAAATAGCACAACGGAGACCCCCGGACTGTTGAACAACTTAAGCTGTACATCAAGCAAGAATGGGAAAGAATTCCACCTGAGAAGCTTCAAAAATGTGTCTCCTCAGTTCCCAAACGTTTACTGAGTGTTGTTAAAAGGAAAGGCCATGTAACACAGTGGTGAACATGCCCTTTCCCAACTACTTTGGCATGTGTTGCAGCCATGAAATTCTAAGTTAATTATTAATTGCAAAAAAAAAATAAAGTTTATGAGTTTGAACATCAAATATGTTGTCTTTGTAGTGCATTCAACTGAATATGGGTTGAAAAGGATTTGCAAATCATTGTATTCCGTTTATATTTACATCTAACACAATTTCCCAACTCATATGGAAACAGGGTTTGTATATTGTATTGATTATGCACAGTACGGAATCATACATGGAACTCTCAATATTGACCTCAGTTGTGATGAATTACCAGCAGATACTGCCACAGGTACTGTATGTTCACAGTACACTCAAGTAGATGCGGACTGCATGCAGTTGAGTCAATAAAAACTGCCACACCAACACGGGCGACTACGGTTAATGATAATGAGTATCGCTGGTGTCTTGAATGGTAAACTACATAATTCTATCATGTCTCCTTGTTTACGTCCCATTGACATCTGAGAGAGGAGAAAATCCCTCTAAACTAGATAGAGTGGTTATATGGGGGGGGGGGGGGGGATTGGGATGGGGTGACCCCAAAAGTCACACATTTCCAGTACCAGAAGGAGCATAAAAAAGTTCCATGTATAGAAGGAACAAGTGATCATTGTTGTGTTGTGACGGTGGCGCAGAGTTTTGTAGCCGGCGAGTAACTCCTGGTTCTTTTTTAAATGTCAAGGGAAATCATCACAGGTTGGTGGATGTGTGGGAGTCGCCAGGGAACAGGCAGTTGACTGGAAAATAAACAAAAATAAAAAACTGAACACAATACAATACGGCTAAATGTAAGAATGTGTTGGTATCTGTTGTGTGTTAGTTATCTATTCTCTTTAAATCATGAGTGCATAGGTACGGGATGGGCTTTATTGAGTGGGGGGGCGCTGTAAAAACTTTAATATTCTGCAGCGTGTATAAGATCCATTGTAAAAGTTGAATGGGATTTCTACAAAACCCAAAACCAGTGAAGTTGTGTAATTCGTAAATAAACACAGAATGCAAAGATTTGCAAATCCTTTTCAACTTATATTCAATTGAATAGTCTGCAAAGACAAACTATTCAATGTTCAAACTGAGAAACTTATTTTGTTTTTGCAAATAATCATTAACTTAGAATTTAATGTCAGCAACACATTGCAAAAAAGTTGGCACAGGGGCATTTTTACCACTGTGTTACATGGCCTTTCCTTTTAACAACACTCAGTAAACGTTTGGGAACTGAGGAGACAGATTTTTGAAGCTTTTTAGGTGGAATTATTTCCCATTCTTGCTTGATGTACAGCTTAAGTTGTTCAACAGTCCGGGGGTCTCCGTCGTTGTATTTTAGGCGTCATAATGCGCCACACATTTTCAATGGGAGACAGGTCTGGACTACAGGCAGGCCAGTCTAGTATCCGCACTCTTTTACTATAAAGCCACGCTGTTGTAACATATGGCTTGGCATTGTCTTGCTGAAATAAGCAGGGGCGTCCATGATAACGTTGCTTGGATGGCAACATATGTTGCTCCAAAACCTGTATGTACCTTTCAGCATTAATGGTGCCTTCACAGATGTGTAAGTTACCCATGCCTTGGGCACTAATACACCCCCATACCATCACAGATGCTGGCTTTTCAACTTTGCGCCTATAACAATCCGGATGGTTCATTTCCTCTTTGTCCTGGAGCACACAACGTCCACAGTTTCCAAAAACTATTTGAAATGTGGACTCGTCAGACCACAGAACACTTTTCCACTTTGCATCGGTCCATCTTAGATGAGCTCGGACTCAGCGAAGCCAGCGGCGTTTGTGGGTGTTGTTGATAAATGTTTTTTGCTTTGCATAGTATAGATTTAACTTGCACTTACAGATGTAGCGACAAACTGCAGTTACTGACAGTGGTTTTCTGAAGTGTTCCTGAGTCCATGTGGTGATATCCTTTACACACTGATGTCGCTTTTTGATGCAGTACCGCCTGAGTGATTGAAGGTCCGTAATATCATCGCTTACGTGCAGTGATTTCTCCAGATTATCTAAACCTTTTGATGATAGTACGGACCGTAGATGGTGAAATCCCTAAATTCCTTGTAATAGCTCGTTGACAAATGTTGTTCTTAAACTGTTCGACAATTTGCTCACACATTTGTTCACAAAGTGGTGACCCTCGCCCCATTCTTGTTTGTGAATGACTGAGCATTCCATGGAAGCTGCTTTTATACCCAATCATGGCACCCACCTGTTCCCAATTAGCCTGTTCACCTGTGGGATGTTCCAAATAAGTGTTTGATGAGCATTCCTCAACTTTCTCAGTCTTTTTTGCCACCTGTGCCAGCTTTTTTGAAACATGTTGCAGGCATGAAATTCCAAATGAGCTAATATTTGCAAAAAAACCCAACGTTTTCCAGTTTGAACGTTAAATATCTCGTGTTTGCAGTCTATTCAATTGAATGTGGGTTGAAAAAGATTTGCAAATTCTGTTATTTTATTTACGATTTACAAAACGTGCCAACTTCACTGGTTTTGGGTTTTGTATTAATCATTGACTAAGAAACAACATGGTCCAAAAGAAAGTGCAAGATATTCACCTCAAAACATAATTCCGAAATTGACCTTCAGGGCTGACATGTGCTGGAAAAGAGCTTAGTAAAAAAAAAAAAAAAAAAAAAAAAAAAAAAAAAAAAAAAAAAGAAAAGAGCCTAGTTCTCATTCATATTGGCTTTCCTAACCTTTACAGCAAATATATTCACCAGATCGGTTTGTTTGTGTGTCACTTGTCCAATATTTGATTTTGATGTCTTAAATATGTCACTGGTCAAAATACCAAAAACAATCCCCAAATCTAATTCAATAAGACAAATTTGCCTCATGTATGAAGACTCAAAAGACATTAACGGCAAAGTCAATGCAACTCAGAACACGTCCCGATTGCACAACACTCAACACACTGAAACACATTAAAAAGAGGACAATTCAATGACGTGGGGAAAAAAACGCATCAATACAGTTCACGCTCATTAAAACGAAATAATGACATATACTTTTCTGTATTTAATTACACTCGGTCAAATTAAAGCATCATCAATGGGACCCAGAGCACCACAAAGGAAACAAAAGAGTCTTCCTCTGGGTAAGAGTATATACACACACACACACACACACACACACACACACACACACACACACACCCACACACTCCATTCCTGTAGCAAGAGACCGTTTATTATTGGATTGAAGCACTAAGCCAGGGTACTACTGCCCATGTTGGGTTTCTGAGCCGATGATGTCGTTGTGGCTTGTGCAGCCCTTTGAGACAATTGTGATTTAGGGCTATATACATCAACTTTGATTGATTGATATTCATGTACTTTATTATACAACATTTGCTGTTGATTTTTCTGTTGCCCTTATTAGTCAACTAGGAGGTCTGAAGTAACTTGCAGAGAAGGCATGGCATCAGTAAAGCTGATGTGTATGATGTAAGAAAGAGCTGTTTGAGGGAAACTAAATGTATTTAAACATAGACCCAACAACATTTAAGGGCTGTAAAAACATATTAATCCAATGAGGTCTATAAGAGCAGAGAACGTTGGTAAAGTTTTGGAAATAACCAAAAGTACAACCATTGGGGTACATGTATTTAATTAGGAATGAAAATATGTATTATTCTTTTCCAGAATACAAAATATATTAAATAATTATAAAGATTTGATATTTGTTCATGCATGTTCTCATTCATCCAGGTCATTGTATTCTGAGGGCATTCAATCGATCGCCACTGGACTGTTCTGTTCGTTTTCTGTTTGGTCAGATCTTGTCGGACTAATCAGACTAGCTCTGGCAATCTAAGTCTGCGAGGATGAACTGATGAAGCCTGTTCGGAAGAGAGGCGAAACGACTTATTGTTATTTACACGTTGTAAATAACAATAACTCCGTTTTTAAAATGTCCTCATTGTGACTCATTTTGCCAGCACCGGTCACATATTTTAAATACAGTCCACTTTGCAAATTGAGTTACCGGTAGTTATTTGAGTTGTTAACGTGTTCAGTTTTCAGTCGCTGTGTTTTTGCAGTGGCCAGAGCCTCACTTGTTCGTTTCTGTCCGGAAAAACACGAGCAATGACGTCAGCGAATTTGTGGGCGACACATTTTATTCATGATTTTTTTGTCGACACCACCAACGAATGGTTGCACCCTACTAGTTGTCATTCCCAGTTGTTCATGGGAGAAATGAAGTGCACCCTGGAGACACATGGGATGATGGCTTTATGGCATTCTTTCAGGTTTTAAATGCATGCGGGCTGCAGAATGCATACCTAACAACATATTGTTACCGTCTCAGTGCTTCTCCTTTTTCTATACAGTGTGTTTGGAGTTACAGCATGCACGGTTATTCATATTCCAGTTTTGATGTATCCTGTTGAGATGCAAATCCATGTCTCGTAAGTAGAGATGATAGCCACGATACTGCTGCTGGAATAATGGTGAGGTATTTTCTAGCGGCGAGGCAATTCTACTTGACTGAATGCTGCATTTTACTCTCCGTCTCTGCGCTGTTTGCTCACCTCATTGTTGTTCCCCACTGGACTTTGTGGACTGTGCCTTTGTGTTGATTGCTTTGTTTGTCTTTGCTTCAAACTTGTCATTTTAAAAGGAGTTATTCCAGAGACTTTCTTATTACATTCAAATGTTTGTGTGTCTTTATGATGTTGTTGTTTTTTTTAGGTCTCTTCAGTAGTGACTATTCGGGTTTTAATTAGGGATGTCCGATAATGGCTTTTTGCCGATATCCGATATGCCGATATTGTCCAACTCTTTAATTACAGATACCGATATCAACCGATATATACAGTCGTGGAACTAACACATTATTATGCCTAATTTGGACAACCAGGTATGGTGAAGATAAGGTACTTTTTTAAAAAAATGAATCAAATAAAATAAGATAAATAAATTAAAAACATTTTCTTGAATAAAAAAGAAAGTAAAACAATATAAAAACAGTTACATAGAAACTAGTAATTAATGAAAATTTGTAAAATTAACTGTTAAAGGTTAGTATTATTAGTGGACCAGCAGCACGCACAATCATGTGTGCTTACGGACTGTATCCCTTGCAGACTGTATTGATATATATTGATATATAATGTAGGAACCAGAATATTAATAACAGAAAGAAACAACCCTTTTGTGTGAATGAGTGTGAATGAGTGTAAATGGGGGAGGGAGGTTTTTTGGGTTGGTGCACTAATTGTAAGTGTATCTTGTGTTTTTTTATCGGGATTTAATAAAAAATAAAAAATAAAAAAAATAAAAATAAAAAAAATAAAAAACGATACTGATAATAAAAAAAACGATACTGATAATTTCCGATATTACATTTTAACGCATTTATCGGCCGATAATATCGGCAGACTGATATTATCGGACATCTCTAGTTTTAATATTTTGTGGGTGTTTTTTTACTGCATATCTCTATGTATTCAGTACCAGTATTTGACCAGTATTTTAGGTACCGTATTTTCCGGACCATAGGGCGCACCGGACTATAAGGCGCACTGTAGGGATGGGCGATACCACACTTTTAGGATTCGATACGATACCGATACTTTTCCTTGCATTTTCATCGATACCGATACCATTAATTTCTTATTGGCAATTTTTGTCAGTCAAAAATATTATTACTATTGTTATTATTTAAGACAAATCACAAGACAAATACAGACCATTTATACCACATTTATTATGGTCAATATATAATAAAAGTAAAATTAAAATAAACAACATAAATATGAAAAATCAATTAAATATTAACAAAAATATACACATTTTCACTTTTCTTATTCCTCAAAAAAAAAAGTATTGGTAGAAAAAGCTTAAAAAAACAATTATTCATAACAATGTTATGTTTCAAACCTCTTTGTGGAAGTAAACTTATAACACTTCTCTGAAGCAAAGTCAATAATTTCCTTATCACAATAAACTAGGATTTCCTTGTCCTATCAACCTGCATACGAAAGACAGTTCCTGAGAAAATGAACTTGGAAAAATTATCTACAAAAATGTCTGACACCATCACACCTTTAGTGTACTCGAGATATGTCGTCACACTTTACTGATGTCTCAGATTGCTGTTCAGGAAAAGTAACAACGCTAAATACAATATCTTTGAGGTTTGTAAGCACAACCAAAATTATTACGTACATTAGGCACACCGGGTTATAAGGCGCACTGTCGAGTTTTGAGAAAATTAAAGGATTTTAAGTGTGCCTTATAGTCTGAAAAATACGGTATTTTGGTAAGAAGCTGGTGGAGAGTAAATGTTGTGTATTGTTTGAGGATGTTTGGACAGCCCAATGTAGCGTCCATTAAGTGCCTGTCATTTGATCACTTTGATGACATTTAATCGCACTTTTGAATGTTGATTAATCAATATTATTTAAAGAAAAATTCTCTTAATGCATAATTTACGTTAACTTAAAAAAATACCCCCATAGTTTGACACAAATGCAATTATTTTGTCAGAATGTCATACAGGAACAATTTTCAAATTTTTTCCTTGAATGCGCCCCATTTATTTGCTCAAAACTTGGTAATAGTTTTAACTAAAGTACCATTTTTGAAGCGACCTTTGCACATCAGTTGGAGTCTCATTCACTCATTTTTGCACTGCATTACCTGATCATTAACCCAAGCCACCTGCAAAGCCTTTCAGGTAATTGTTAAGGTACATTTAGATCAGGGGTGTCAAACTCATTTTAGCTCAGGGGCCGCATGGAGGAAAATATGTGCACATGCGGGCCGAACTATTAAAATCATGGCATTAAAACTAAAAAATAAAGACAACTTCAGATTGTTTTCTCTTTCTTACTTTGGCCAAAAATAGAACAAACACATTCTGAAAATATACAATAAAAATATAGTAAAAAATACCGGCAGCGGTAAAGTTTAGATCCATGAAGGAAAGAAGAACGTAAATGTATGTTTATAACTAACTAAACATTTGTTTTCTTTTGTAGTATTTTTTTTTTAATGAATGAAGTAACGTTTATGACAACCTTTTTCCAAACCACAATATAGAAGGTGAGCTATAACAGGATAATGCATACATTTATCATTTGTTTTCAAAACGGTTACAAAAAAGTGGGACCCCAAAAATTTACTGTGGGACCCCATTTTTATGACCTGATGGGGTCCCTGGGACCCCATTTAGAAAATTCCTAGCGCCAACACTGATGGAGTATTGGTGCGTGCAAAACAGCAGCAGGCGGCTGTGGCCTGCGGGCCGGTTATAGTACTAATCAAACATCATCCATAGATAATTAATCCTTGACTTTGACACATAGGGAATATAAGAAACTGAAAGTATACAGCGTTGACAAGCTAACCAACCTACAAACTTAAGAACTAAGCCTTTTCGGATATGTTTACATTCATGTTTATTTTCATTTCTTGTTTCTTTTTGCTTTTTATTATTACTATTATTATTATTGTTTTTGTTATTCATTCTTGAATGGCTTTTTTGTTGTTTTTTGCAAAATTTGTTTGTTTTTGTTTTGTCTACGAAATAAACATGAAAAGAAAGAAAGAAAGAAAAGCCAACCCAGTGTCACTTTGAAATACAACAACCAAAGAAAAGCCACATGCTACTATATACAGTACATATTTCGGTAACACTTTAGTATGGGGAACATATTATGTTAATAAACAACTAATTAATAGTGAATATGTTCCCCATAATAAAGTGTTACCGACTTATTTTAGAGTTATTTGGACACTAGGGGAAAATATAAGGGTTAGGGTTAGGGTTACTAATAAGCAATAATTCTGAGGTTATTGAGGGAGGACTCTTAATTAATGGCTTACTGGTTGTATGATAACACCATGCAGAATAAGGCATTAATACGTACTTAATAATGACTAATTAAGAGCCTATATGTTACTAATTTGCATGTTAATAAGCAACTAATTAATGGAGAATATGTTCCCCATACTAAAGTGTTTTTTATATTATTATAGTATTTCTTATATATACTGTGATATTTCTTCCCGTAAAATTGTATTTTGATTTCCCACTTCACCAATTTGCAACACTCCTTTAAAGGACTGCAGACTTGACTCAACGTTTTACCACATTTTTGTCATCAAAACATTTTGCTTATTAAAAAAGCTGAAAAGCGAATGTGACATAATTGATTTTGACAGCGGAATACATTTCTTTGGTAATTAGTGCATCATTTCAATATATTGACTGGCAGGAGGGGCAGTTATTGCTTTCTTCGCTGCCTAACACATTTTCTCCAATGGGAATTTAAGTCAGAGTCAAGTTAATGAACAGAGGAACCTTTGCCTAATGACAATTACAGACGGGTGATAAAATCTAATCTTAACCCCGAAATTGAATTAAAAAAAAACCCAATTATGTTAAGCAACTTAGCAGAAAATGAAGGGGTGGAGATAGGAAAGGCAGGTGGGACTTGGTTTACAGGTGATAATATGATGTCAACGTCCCAAAGCTGTATTGGGGTTTGTAGGCACGCAAATCATGTCTGACTATTCAATTATATTCTAAAATATCCACAAATACTACAAAAGCTTGACCGGTAGGATGCCACGGGGAAGACCCAGGACACGTTGGGAAGACTATGTCTCCCGGCTGGCCTGGGAACGCCTTTAGAACCCCCGGGAAGAGCTGGACGAAGTGGCTGGGGAGAGGGAAGTCTGGGCTTCCTTGCTTAGGCTGCTGCCCCCGTGACTGAACCTCAGGATAAGCGGAAGAAGATGGATGGATGGAACTCTTTTTTTGTAAATTTAATGAATGCCAAAGGTTTTAAAAAACATATTATTTTGCATACTCAGTGGGTTGTCGTGTACATTTTCTACAGTAATTAATCACGCATTAACAACCAACGGCGTATTGATTTAGGGAAAACGTCAACAGCCACGGAGCACATCTCCATCATTAAAGAAAATCTAATCACGTTGTGGCTGGGACACCTCAAGACATGCCGAGACGTGTCCAGTTTTTAATGTTCCAGCAAAGCAAGGCTCCTTAGTATAATAATCATCTAAAACAAAGATTGGGGAGGCAGATCAATTCAGACAGGAAGTTTAATCTTGCTGTTGCTAAATTAGAGAGCAGGCCGTGTCTGATTCTACCCAGCGTGGTTCTACAGCCAAATCGACCATGAAGAAATGCACTCGACGTTCATAAATGTAAAGTCTGCACTGTGCGTTAACAGAAGCAGCGGGAAACTGCACCATGGTAACACTACGGCAGATGGCTTAAAGGCCTACTGAAATAAAAAATGTTTTATTTAAACGGTGATAGCAGATCCATTCTATGTGTCATACTTGATCATTTCACGATATTGCCATATTTTTGCTGAAAGGATTTAGTAGAGAACATCAACGATAAAGTTGCAACTTTTGGTCGCTGATAAAAAAAAAGCCTTGCCTGTACCGGAAGTAGCGTGACGTCAACGGTTGAAAGGCTCCTCACATTTCCCCATTGTTTTCAATGCAGCTAGAGCGATTCGGACCGAGAAAGCGACGATTACCCCATTAATTTGAGCGAGGATGAAAGATTCGTGGATGAGGAACGTTCGAGTGAAGGACTAGAATGCAGTGCAGGACATATGTTTTTTCGCTCTGACCGTAACTTAGGTACAAGCTAGCTCATTGGATTCCACACTCTCTCCTTTTTCTATTGTGGATCATGGATTTGTATTTTAAACCACCTCGGATACTATATCCTCTTGAAAATGAGAGTCGAGAACGCAAAATGGACATTCACAGTGACTTTTATCTCCACGACAACACATCGGCGAAACACTTTAGCTACGGAGCTAACGTGATAGCATCGTGTTTAACTGCATATATAAACAAAAGAAATAAACCCCTCGACTGGAAGGATAGATAGAAAATCAACAATACTATTAAACCATGGACCTGTAACTACACGGTTAATGCTTTCCATCCTGGCGAAGGTTAACAATGCTGTTGCTAACAACGCCATTAAAGCTAACTTAGCAACCGGACCTCACAGAGCTATGCTAAAAACATTAGCTATCCACCTACACCAGCCAGCCCTCATCTGCTCATCAACACCCGTGCTCACCTGCGTTCCAGCGATCGACGGCACGATGAAAGACTTCACCCGATCACAGATGCGGAGACGGAGGAAGTTAAGGTGAGTTCGGCGGCTAGCGCGTCTGCTATCCACCTCAAAGTCCTCCTGGTTGTGTTGCTGTAGTCCGCCGCTAATACACCGATCCCACCTACAACTTTCTTCTTTGCAGTCTTCATTGTTCATTAAACAAATTGCAAAAGATTCACCAACACAGATGTCCAGAATACTGTGGAATTTTGAGATGAAAACAGAGTTTTTTGTATAGGATTCAATGTGTCCACATACTTCCGTTTCAACAAATGACGTCACGCGCATACGTCATCATACATAGACATTTTCAACCGGAATTTCAGCTGGAAATTTAAAATTGCACTTTTAAGTTAACCCGGCCGTATTGGCATGTGTTGCAATGTTAAGATTTCATCATTGATATATAAACTATCAGACTGCGTGGTCGGTAGTAGTGGCTTTCAGTAGGCATTTAATGTAGAAAGATTACACTCATTGTCCACAGGTGGGTAAAGAAAATAGAGGGTGGTCACACAGGATAGTTTACTTACTTTTAAATACTTTATAATGCTTTATGACATACTGTACATTGTCCATGGAAACACGTTAGTAAGAAGCAAAATAGGAATAAGCAATGGATGACAAAAGAAAATAAATATGCAGTTTTTCTGGACCATAGGGCACACCGGATTATAAGGCGCACTGCCGATGAGCGGGTCTAGTCAGGTCTATTTCCATACAAAAGGCGCACTGGATTATAAGGCAAATTAAAGGGGTCATATTATGATTTTTTTTCTAAATGTAAAACACTTCCTTGTGGTCTACATTACATGTAATGGTGGTTCTTTGGTCAAAATGTTGCATAGATGATGTTTTACAGATCATCTTCAAGCCGCTTTTTGACAGTCGCTTCAGGATGTGCCGTTTTGTGGGCGGTCTTATTTACGTGGCTCACCTTCGACAGCGTCTTCTCCCCGTCATCTTTGTTGTAGCGGTGTAGCGTGCAAGGACGGGTGTGGAAGAAGTGTCAAAAGATGGCGCTAACTGTTTTAATGACATTCAGACTTTACTTCAATCAATAACGGAGCAGCATCTTCTCATCCGTGGCTCACTAGTGCAACAACGCCGGAAATGTGTCCCGTGAAAAACCATCCGACCGGAACTCTTTAATAACTAAAGTTCTGTGGGTGAATAATGTAAACTCACTACACTAGTATGTTTTAGCGCTTCCATAGCGAGATATAAGTAAGAACTTTACACTACGTTATATTAGAAATGGCAACAGCAGAGGGTGAATGTCCAATAACAAGAAGAGAGTGAAAAAGAAGAAGCTTATCGACTACGGCATCAGCACGGACTACAGTGGCGGACGTGCGCACATTTTCAGGACTTATGCAGATCTCAAATACACATCAGCAGGTTGGTTTTGCATGATATTGAGAAACAAAACACCAGATAATATTTCTACTAATGGGTGCCATTTTGCGGTCCTTATACACACACCATAGTAATACTTGCATCTCTGACTACGGTAGCCGTAATGGGCCGACAATCCTTGAAGCGGTGCGGCTTCAAAGTCGTACTAAAAAACATTTTGACGGATTTTTGAGCGCCGTGCGTAATGTTCTTTACTTTCAATGGAACATTTAAAGTTTTGGTGTTGTTTACTTGCGTCATATTGCAGTCTACACATATATCTTATGTGTGACTACCATCTACTAGTCACACTTATCATTACACCATGTACCAAATAAAATTGCTTCGAGGTCGGTAAGCACATCCAGAATTATTCCGTACATTAGGCGCACCGGGTTATAAGGCGCACCGTCGATTTTTGAGAAAATGAAATGATTTTAAGTGCGCCTTATAGTCCGAAAAATACGGTACTTGTAAAAAGGAAAATAAATAAAAGATTCCAGATCACTTCCTCTCCCTCCTTGGTTTCACTTGACAGGGTAAACCTTCATTAAAAAATGTAGGTGTAATAATAGATGAAAAAATTAACTTAACATATTACATAAAAATATGCAACATAGGGTGGCAGAAAATGCTTCACTAATTAACAAATCAAAATATGTTCTGGAGCAAAAAAAACACTCCTTATTCTCTACTGCTCGCTAGTGTTACCATATCTGAGTTATTGTGTAGACATATGGGGAACTAACTACAAAAGTACTTAGCATTCATTAACGGTCTTACAAAAAAGGTCAGTTCCCATCGAATCATACATAATGTTGGATGAAGAAAACATTCAGACCCTTCCATCCATCAATTTTCTACCGCTTGTCCCCATCCCCTATTTTTAAAATCAGAAATATTGTTTGATTTATTGATTGATTGAGTTTAAATTATTTTGAACATGAACACACTATATGCTACATCACACATCATTTTAATATCATTTCTCTTTACCTCATGTCCGAAAAGGAGTAGAAAGAAGCAAAGCTTATTTAAGCCTACACCTTTCACACTTCAGAGCTTTCACAAATTGTCATGTCTGTGTTAATCATGTTTTTGTTTTGCTTGGGTTTTGGGCTCTTTTTAGTTCCTGGTTGCACTTCCTTGTTTGGTTTGGTTTCCATGGTCACCCATTAGTTTTCACCTGTCATGTCACGCACCTGTTCACCTGTCTTGTCACGCACCTGTTTTCACTGATCACGTCACTATTTAAATCTGTCTGTTTCTGTTGTTCGTCCTGGCGTCCTCACACTATTTCAGCACTCTGCTTCATGTCATGTCACAGTTCTTTGCCAAGTAAGTTTTGTTCATTTATGCCACAGCTAGTGTTTTTGTTTAATTGTTCATAGTTTCTGCATTTGTGCAAGTTTTGTGTTTATTACCAAGTTTGGTATTTCCGCCTTTGTGCGCGTCTTTTGTTTTCCTAGTCAACTTTTTTACCTCCACTGTGAGCGCCTTTTGTTTATTCCTTTTTTTTATTTGTTAAAATTAAATCATGTATTTAAATTCACGTCTTGCACGCGCCAATTTTCCTTTGCCTTCCGGAGAAGCAAACCTCAAGAACCCAGTTATGACACAAATACAGACGCTCACTTACTGTCTTCTTTTTGTAACACGATTACATCAGCGAATGGTTAGTACAGCAGTTCTTGCAATAGAAACATATAACTTTGTCTTGAATTTTAAAAAAAACATTTTATTTTTCACTAAAGAAGGGTTCGGTGAATGCGTATATGAAACTGGTGGGGTTCGGTACCTCCAACAAGGTTAAGAACCACTGATCTAGGACAACATCGGATTGTTTTCCTTGTTTTACTTCAGCCCAAAATAGAGCGAGCACATTCTGAAAATGTGCATATCACAAACAATCCTCTTGACATAACACTTCAGTTAAAAATTCTGAGGAAAAAAATGGTGCGTTTTTAAAAACACCATTAAGAACACAATGAGCTTGGACTTAATCTCGGTGTATCTACAAAGCCATTACACTTTAAATCACAGCCCATCTAGGATTGAACAAAAACAAAATAAAGCATAAATAAAAACTCTTCTCTGTATCAACAACCTTATTTGTCATTTCCACATATATAGTCGTGGTCAAAAGTTTACATACACTTGTAAAGCACAAAATGTCATGGCTGTGTTGAGTTTCTAATCATTTTTACAACTCCTATGTTTTTGTGATAGAGTGATTGGAGCACATACTTGTTGGTCACAAAAAAATTCATGCAGTTTGGTTCTTTTATGAATTTATTATGGGTCTACTGTAAATGTGACCAAATCTGCTGCGTCAAAAGAATACATACCGCAATGTTAATATTTGCTTACATGTCCCTTGGCAAGTTTCACTGCAATAAGGCACTTTTGGTAGCCATCCACAAGCTTCTGGCAAGCTTCTGGTTGAATTTTTGCCCACTCATCATGACAAAATTGGTGCAGTTCAGCTAAATTTGTTGGTTTTCTGACATAGACTTGTTTCTTTAGCATTGCCCACACGTTTACGTCAGGACTTTGGGAAGGGCTATTCTAAAACCTTAATTCTAGCCTGATTTAACCATTCCTTTACCATTTTTGACATGTGTATGGGGTCATTGTCCTGTTGGAACACCCAACTGCGCCCAAGACCCAACCTCCGGGCTGATGATTTTAGGTTGTCCTGAATAATTTGGAGGTAATCCTCCTTTTTCATTGTCCCATTTACTCTCTGTAAAGCACCAGTTCCATTGGCAGCAAAACAGGCCCAGAGCATAATACTACCACCACCATGCTTGACGGTAGGCATGGTGTTCCTGGGATTAAATGTCTCACCTTTTCTCCTTCAAACATATTGCTGGGTATTGTGGCCCAACAGCTCAATTTTTGTTTCATCTGACCACACATGGACAAAGATAAGACCTTCTGGAGGAAAGTTCTGTGGTCTGTGTGCACGTGTATGTAAACTTTTGACCACGACTGTAAATCCTGTGCTAACTCAACAAACCATACAAACAGAGGTATACACTATTCAAGAGGGCTGAGTTACTCCCTGCATGCCTTCGAGGCATCACTGTGTATTGATAGAAAAATTAAAGCTGTGCAATGTGTGAACAATTTCAACAAAACAAAAACTTAAAAGACTGACAGTATCGCAGTAAATTTACACACTTTTCACTTTCTTTAAATTTGCACAAAAAACAAAATTTTTCCCAGAATGTGCAGTATCTCATGCAGAATTTGAAGTTGGGTTACCAATTGTTTATTTTACTCCTATTGGTTTTATGTTAGGTCGAGGAGGAGGAGTCACAGCCCCGCTTTACTGTGTACTTGGTATACTTTCTCGCCCTCTGCTTGCTTAACATAATTGCTTCAGTATTGCGACACCCAGTGGACACATTTAGAACAGCAGTTTCTTTCATTTAAAAATGCAGCTTAATTTTACACTGAGCAAACTCTAGACCAGGGGTGTCAAACTCATTTTAGATCGGGGGCCACATGAAGAAAAATCTACTCCCAAGTGGGCCGGACTAGTAAAATCACGGCATGATAACTTAAAAATAAAGACAGCTTCAGATTTGTTTTTTTGTTTAAAAATGTATGTAGTTTTTTTTTTACACTTACGTGTTGCGGTTAATGGTATTTTATCTTTATTTGTCGTAATTTATACTTTCTGAATAAATTATGTGATACTGTTCATCAGTCAACTCATTGGTGTTAATTTTCAATCCATCAAGATAAAAAAATATCAAAATTAAATTACAGGATGTTATTTATGTAGTTTGCACTGGTGCACTAACATCATGTGGTTTACTTTTTTTATCTACAAAGATACAAATAATTGCTATTACGACATCTAGTGGACACATTTAGAACATCAGTTTCTTTCATTCCAAAATTTTGGCTCATTTTTATACTTAGCAAAGTCATCCCGTGGGCCGGATAAAACCTGTTTGCGGGCCTGAACCCGCCCTCGGGCCGTATGTTTGACACCCCTGATAATGTAGATCAAAATCATCATACAGTCCCCTTAAATCAAATTGGTGGTTATACTTGGTGTGGCAATAAGATGTACCAAACCTGCCACCTAATGTTTGCTGGATGAACCGACAAGATGATGGGTGAATGCCAAAAAAAGGTTGTATGTGGGTCTAATGTTTCATGATTGTTTTACTTGTGTGGGTTCTCTTTGTTGATGCCGCTTCCTCCCACGGGCCAGAATAATTCATAAGTTAGGTTAATTTGCGAGAGTAAATTGACTGGTGAAGATATGCTTACTCCCCGATGTGTGACTAGATGTGTTGATCTTAATAGACCCATGGGTCGCCTCGCTAACACGCCCCCTCTCGCGCTTTGGCTCTGGGTATGAATAGGCTGGAGATGTGTGATACGTTATGACAAGATTAAAAGAAAAATGAGGAACATGTGCGCCACATTCAACGGAAACCATTTTGTTCAGAGGAAGCTCAGTTATCAATCCACACAAATTGTCATACCAATGTTGGACATCATGATGCCACTAGACCTCTTTTCAATCAGCAACAAATTATGTATTAGATGTTTGCGTGTGTGTGTGTGTGTGTGTGTGTGTGTGTAGTGTGTGTGTGTGTGTGTGTGTGTGTGTGTGTGTTTGGTTTTTATCTTCATATATGTCCACTCTGTACAGAATGCTTAGCAGAATGCTTGATTTAAATATAGATTGCTGTGTGTGTATGCTATGAAATAACAATGAAAATGAACGACTATTGTTTTCAATTTGATTGGCTAACTTTTTTTTATACTGTAGGACCAGGGGTCCCCAAACTTTTTGACTCAGGGGGCCGGGCTGTTTGTGTGTATACATATATATATATATATATATATATATATATATATATATATATATATATATATATATATATATATATATATATATATATATATATATATACATATATATATATATATATATATATATATATATATATATATATATATATATATATATATATATACATATATATATATATATATATATATATATATATATATATATATATATATATATATATATATATATATATATATATATATATATATATATATATATATATATATATATATGTTAAAGTTAAAGTATATTTATGGGACATTCATCCTCCACTGTTGCCATTTCTAATATAAAGTAGTGTAAAGTTCTTACTTATATCTGTTAGTAAACTCGCCATGAAAGCGCTAAAACGCACCGATGTAGTGAGTTTACATTATTCACCCAAGGAACTTTAGTTATTAGAGAGTTCCGGTCGGACGCTTTTTCACGGGACACATTTCTGGCCTTGTTGTTGTTTCCGGATGAGAAGATGCTGCTCCGTTATTGCTTTAAGTAAAGTCTGAATGTCATTAAAACAGTTAGCGCCATCTTTTGACACTCCTTCCACTCCCGTCCTTGCACGCTACACCACTACAACAAAGATGACGGGGAGAAGACGACGTCGAAGGTGAGCCACGTAAATAAGACCGCCCACAAAACGGCGCATCCGGAAGCGACTGTCAGAAAGCGACTTGAAGATGATCTGTAAAACATAATCTATGCAACATTTTGACCAAAGAACCACTATTACATGTTAAGTAGACCACAAGGAAGCGTTTTAAATTTAGAAAAAATAAGATTAAAATATGACCCCTTTAATGCACCCTACAATCCGGTGCGCCGAATATATGAAAAAAAAGATCAAACATAGACCATGCATCGGCAGTGCGCCTTATAATCCTGTGCGCCCTAAGGTCCGGAAAATACGGTAATGATAATTTACACTAGGTGTGCCTATTACGTTTCTCTTAATCTACCAGCCGATTCCAGCAGGGGGTGTGGGTCCATCACCAAACAATAAAACAATTCTAAGTCCAACCATCATCTATCCTTGTTGTGACATGTGCTACTTGGTTGACATACCTGGCAGACAGTCTGACATACGGTATACATTTCTGACACATGGCTGCCCACGCATGCACGTGTGACCATGCCAAGTAGCGCCAAATGCAAACAGCCGCTCTACCTAGAAGCTACCGGGTTGCCCAGTTAGCCGTTATATTGACATTTAAAGAAAATATAAAGATGGTTGGAGGAAAAAAATAAGATGAAAACTTACCACATTCTCGGAATGAGAGAAGGACTTTCTTTGTACGATTTTGACAAAAGCTTTGACACTGACTTCCCTTCCATTAGTGAGCCGACAAAGCGAAAAGTTTAAAAGGAACTAAAATCCCAGTTGTCCGGACAACAATAACTTTTCTTACAGCTGACTTTAAAAGCAAAAGCAGTCACTGGCACATCTTTCCAAGTGAGTCACTTAATAATTAAGCACAAGAAGTCTTTCCAAGACGGAGAAATGGTAAAATAGGCACTTATTGAAGCATCCCACTTGTCGTTCCGAGGCTTTAAAAACAAGCCGGAAATATCTTCTTCAATTAAAGCACTCCATCTATCAAGAACGATGAGAACCTATCATTTCAAACAGGTAAATTCCCAGACAAAATTAAAATAGTAAAAGTCGTACCAATTTGCCTGCTCAGTGGCCTTGTGGTTAGAGTGTCCGCCCTGAGATGGGTACACTGCAAAAACTGAAATCTAAGTAAGATGAAATATCTCAAATAAAGGTGCTATTTGCTTATTTTCTGTCTGACTCACTAAGAAGATTTTATGTTAGAGTGTTTTACTTGTTTTAAGGGTTTTGGTCCTAAATGATCTCAGTAAGATATTACTTAGACTTAGACTTAGACTTAGACAAACTTTAATGATCCACAAGGGAAAATTGTTCAACACAGTAGCTCAGTTACAATGATGGAAAGTGTAAGGATGGAAATGACAATGCAGGTATAAATAGACTAAAAAAGCTATAAAAAAATCTAACATATATACACATATATACATAATATGTGTACAGAATCATTTATATACAGATATATTATATTATGTCTATAACATATATACAATGTAAGTGTTGTTGAAACTTACACTTAATATTTTTGTTTTAAGGGTTAATATTTTTTGTTGAAAATTATTATGGTTGTGAATTCATGTTACATTTTTTGTGAATAAGACACATTGGGTACTATTAAAAGGGGCAATTTATTTCCTATGTTACACCGCTATTCTCGCGAGGTTTGGTTTACTATTAGAGACTGCGAGACCTGCATTCGCCCAGACATGAAAAAGACTGAGCGAGCCATCAGCAGCAGCAAGAACATTTCGCTAGCTGAACAAGGTATTTTGTTATATTGTGTCGAATTGTTCTGTATATTCATAAAGTACATTGGTTTAATTATTGTACGCTTATTTAGTATGCACAAGACTGAAGTATTTGCTGCCCAAGAACCTCCGAAGTGGCAGGCGGCCACGAGGTAGCTATTTTGTTTAGCACTTTATTTTCCTGTGACTGAACTATGTCTAAAGCATTGTATTTCATGTCTTGTCCTGTAGTTTTCACGGCATAAACCCAAGTAAAGAGCCCGTCTTTAAGAAGCCGTGCCAGTGTTGTCATTCCGGAGCCACATACAATATAAACCAATTATTGTAGCTGGGATTATATACCTATTAGAGATGCACAGATAGGCAATTATTTCATCCGCACCCGCATCACAAAAGTCGTCATCCACCCGCCATCCAACCGAACTAACATTTTATCAAAACCACAACCGCCAGCCACCCGCCCGTTGTTATATATATAATATAGACATGAGGTCGCACCCTAACAGCACTAATTAGGGCGTGCTGTGATGGTACTGTCTTTATCACCCTCTACAACATGTACAGACAGCGTGACAGTCCAGTCACATGTTGTGTGCGGCTTCTGCTTGCACACGTAAGTGACAGCAAGGCATACTTGGTCCACAGCCATACAGGTTACACTGACGGTGGCCGTATAAAACAACTTTAACACTCTTAATATGTGCCACACTGTGAACCCACACCAAACAAGAATGACAAACACATTTCGGGAGAACATCCGCACCGTGAGACAACATAAACACAACACAACAAATAAATATGCATTGCTGTCACTTAACTTACGTGTGCAAGCAGAAGCCGCACACAACATGTGGCTGGGCTAGCACGCTGGCTGTACATGTTGTAGAGGGTGATAAAGGCAGTACCAACACGGCACGCCCTTATTATTGTTGATTGGGTGAAAATCAGCAGACATTCGAGAGAATTGGTTCAACCGCCACCCGCCCGAATCTAATTAAAATCTATTTTTTTCGTCATGCATCCGCCCGACCCGCGGACTATCCGCAGACTCCGCGGTTGTGTCCGCAAATCGTGCATCTCTAATACCTATACAACTATAAAACTATATACTAGACCTATAAAACTACTTTTTAAAAGTAATAATTTCTTACTTCAAGCACAAAAAAAAAAAATCATGATGCCGAGCGCATATCATTATGTCAAAATAATGGCACTATCATTTACTTATTTAAGAATATTTTTCAACATATTTAGCAAAAAGGTCAATTTTTTTTTTCTACCAAGAAAAGGGCACTTGTTATTAGTGAGAATATACTTATGTTAAGGTATTTTTGGGTTGATTTGACTTGTTTTGGAAAGTCTTGACAAGCCAAATTTTCTTGTTCTATTGACAGATAATTTTGCTAACCCAAATTTTTGTATTTTTTTTTCTTGTTTTTGAACACTGACTTTTTGCAGTGTAGGTGGTGAGTTCAAACCCGGCCAAAGACTATAAAAATGGGACCCATTACCTCTCTGCTTGGCACTCTGCATCAAGGTTTGGAATTGGGGGTTAAATCACCAAAATGATTCTCGAGCGCGGCCAACGCTGCTGCTCACTGCTCCCCTCACCTCCCAGGGGGTGGAACAAGATGATGGGTCGAATGCGGAGGGTAATTTTACCACACTTAGGCTGTGTGTGACTATCATTGGTACTTTAACTTTAATTTATAAGACTACAGACAGACACCACTTTACAAACTACAGACCTGTTTCTCTACGTCCACAATTTTCCAAAAGTGTTGAAACACTGTTTAACAACAGATTGGACATTTTCATAAGTAAAAATGAAACACTCACAGACAACAAATACAGATAAGCAGCCAGACTCAAATTGAATGCCAAAAAGACCAAATTAATGAACATCAATGGAACAAAAAAATTTAAAAAACACAGGATAATAGATGGAGAGGCAGTGAAAGAGGTGGACCATTTCAAGTACCTCGGATCCATAAAACCAGCTGATGAAAGGTGCACAAAATATATCATTGCAATAATTGGAATAGCAAAGCAGAGACTGGTATAGCTGAAAGATTGATCAATCACTAAAACATTGACACTGAAAAGTCTTGAAGACAGTGATATGCCATACGGATGCGAAGGATGGACTATCAGAAACAATGGCGAGAAAATAATGAACACCACGGAGATGTGGTGTTGTAGAATAATCTTTAGAATCTTAGAATTGGCTGGACGGACAAGAGAAGTAACGGTAGTATATTGCAACAGCTACTGTAAATACAAACGCTGTACTACTAAATACGGTAAAATCGAGAAAACTGAAATATTTTGGACATGCCCTTAGGCACCAAAATTGTAACATCGTAAAGAACGTGGCACGACGTAAAATTAAAGGGAGAATAAGAGGCAAACGACCAGCAATCTCTGACATAGGGTTGTACGATATACCGGAATTAATACAGTACCGCGATAATAATAAATCATATTCGGTACTATACCACCTCTGAAACGTACCGGTCCGCCACCCCCACCTGCACGAACACTGAATGTTCGGCAGCACACAATCACAGAGTACTTACACAGTGTGTAGACAAAAAAGGGAGAACGGACACATTTTGGCTTAAAAACTAAAGATAAAGGTGAAGTTATAACACTGAAACGCCCTCAGGAAGAGGTGCTTTAAGACATGGCTAACTAGCTAGCAGCTAAAGTCCAACCCAGTGTTTTAGCTACTTCTAAATCACTAATCCTCGCCGCCATGGCGACAAATAAAGTATGTTTCTTACAAGTATCATCCCTGCAGGACGAGGAATAGCTAAACATGCTTCACTACACACCGTAGCTAACCGGCGTCACAATGTAAACAAACGCCATTGGTGGATCTCCACCTAACATCCACTGTAATGATACCAAGTACAGGAGCGTATCTAGTCGATACTACTATGATTACATCAAGTACAATCTTTTTTTGTTTTTCTGAAAAGTATATTATGTTTATAAACTCAGGAAATGCGTTCCTGGACACATGAGGACTTTGAATATGACCAATGTATGATCCTGTAACTACTTGGTAACATATTGATACCTAAATGTGTGGTATCATCCAACACTAATGTAAAGTATCAAACAACAGAAGAAATAGTGATTATTGCTTTTTAAAAGAAGTGTAGATAGAACATGTTAAGAGAGAACGTAAGCAGATATTAACAGTAAATGAACAAGTAGATTAATAATACATTTTTACAGTAATGGCCCTCATAATGTTGACAAAATAATAGAATGATAAATGACACAATATTTTACTGCATACGTCAGCAGACTAATTTGGAGTCTTTCAATGTTTACTTACTACTAAAAGACAAGTTGTCTAGTATGTTCACTATTTCATTTAAGGACTACATTGTAATAAGAAACATATGTTTAATGTACCCTAAGATTATTTGTTAAAATAAAGCCAATAATGCAATTTTGTGTGGTCCCCTTTATTTCGAAAAGTACCGAAAAGTACTGAAATAATTTTTGTAACGGTACCAAAATATTGGTATCGTGACAACACTACTCGGACATGAAAAACAATGGACAAGGAGGTCCTTAGTGTGTGCAATGTGCATGACGAATGGCACATAATAACATTTACGGCGGCTACCATCACTCCGGATGATGCTGAAAGAAGAAGAAGGTAACTAATGTAATTTTCCATCATTAAATTTGTGTTTATTATACATCTCTATGACCTTGACAAACAAATATGTGGTTTATTGTTAGATGTGTATAGCTTTAATGTGTTGGAAGACAATTGCTACATGGAAGTCGACAATGAACGAAAAATATTCAGAAACAACAAGTTTGTTATATATTGTATATATAAAATGTATGGGGGACGGCGTGGCGCAGTTGGGAGTGTGTCAGCAACCTAAGAGTTCCTGGTTCAATCCCCACCTTCTACCATCCTGGTCATGTCCGTTTTGTCCTTGAGCAAGACACTTCACCCTTGCTCCTGATGGGTCCTGGTTAGCACATTGCATGGTAGCTGCCGCCATCAGTGTATGAATGTGTGTGTGAATGGGTGAATGTGGAAATAGTGTCAAAGCGCTTTGAGTACCTTAAAGGTAGAAACGCGCTATACAAGTATAACCCATTTACCATATATTATATAATAATATCATATAATGATATAACAGTATATATTATATACCAGGGGTCACCAACGCGGTGCCCGCGGGCACCAGGTAGCCCGTAAGGACCAGATGAGTAGCCCGCTGGCCTGTTCTAAAAATAGCTCAAATAGCAGCACTTACCAGTGAGCTGCCTCTATTTTTTAAATTTTATTTGTTTACTAGCAAGCTGGTCTCGCATTTTTAATTCTAAGAGAGACAAAACTCAAATAGAATTTGAAAATCCAAGAAAATATTTTAAAGACTTGGTCTTCACTTGTTTAAATAAATTCATTAATTTTTTTACTTTGCTTCTTATAACTTTCAGAAAGACAATTTTAGAGAAAAAATACAACCTTAAAAATGATTTTAGGATTTTTAAACACATATACCTTTTTACCTTTTAAATTCCTTCCTCTTTTTTCCTGACAATTTAAATCAATGTTCAAGTAATTTTTAATTTTTTATTGTAAAGAATAATAAATACATTTTAATTTAATTCTTCATTTTAGCTTGTTTTTTCGACGAAGAATATTTGTGAAATATTTCTTCAAACCTATTATGATTAAAATTCAAAAACATTATTCTGGCAAATCTAGAAAATCTGTAGAATCAAATTTAAATCTGATTTCAAAGTGTTTTGAATTTCTTTTAAAATTTTTGTTCTGGAAAATCTAGAATAAATAATGATTTGTCTTTGTTAGAAATATAGCTTGGTCCAATTTGTTATATATTCTAACAAAGCGCGGATTGGATTTTAACCTATTTAAAACATGTCATCAAAATTCTAAAATTAATCTTAATCAGGAAAAATTACTAATGATGTTCCATAAATTATTTATTTAATTTTTTCAAAAAGATTCGAATTAGCTAGTTTTTCTCTTCTTTTTTTCGGTTGAATTTTGAATTTTAAAGAGTCGAAATTGAACATAAACTATGTTTCAAAATTTAAGTGTAATTTTTTTCGTGTTTTCTCCTCTTTTAAACCGTCCAATTAAGTGTAAATATCATTAATTATTAATAATAACATAGAGTTAAAGGTAAATTGAGCAAATTGGCTATTTCTGGCAATTTATTTAAATGTGTATCAAACTGGTAGCCCTTCGCATTAATCAGTACCCAAGAAGTAGCTCTTGCTTTCAAAAAGGTTGGGGACCCCTGTTATATACTGTATAAATAATATTTACATATTACATATGTGTTATATTTTATATTGCTACTATGGTACATTTTTAGTCTACTTTATACCCTTGTTTTCACCCTCTTGTTGTGCCCTTGTGTGCATTATCCTTTCCATCCTTATCCTTTCCATCCTTTGCAATTGAGCTACTGTGTGGAACAATTTCCCTTGTGGATCATTAAAGTTTGTCTAAGTCTAAAGCGTGAAGATGCCAGAAAACCAGCAGAAGAATAAGTGACAATGTCTCATCCATGTGAAGTGTGAAGTGAGTTATATTTATATAGCACTTTTCTCTAGTGACTCAAAGCGCTTTTACACAGTGAAACCCAATGTCTAAGTTACATTTAAACCAGTGTGGGTGGCACTGGGAGCAAGTGGGTAAAGTGTCTTGCCCAAGAACACAACAGCAGTGACTAGGATGGCGGAAGCGGGGATCGAACCGGGAACCCTCAAGTTGCTGGCACGGCCGCTCTACCAACCGAGCTATACCGCCCCAATGTATAAAACAATTAATAAGATACATGTAAAACAACATTATTGTCGACAAAATGATTTGTATTTACTTCATTTAAAACAGGGGTCGTAAATTTGCGGACCGTGGGCATTTGTGCCTTGCAGGCCCATATTATGTGGCCTTGTATTAAACTTCAGGGTAACTGTGTCCCGCACATCCTGGGCAGCTAATTATAAAATATAATTTGGCAATCTTATTAAAGGGGAACTGCACTTTATTTTGGAATTTTTACTATCGTTCTCAATTATTATAAAATACATGACGACAAAAGTATTCCTCAGGGGGAAAAAAATATAAGTCCGCTTACAGGGGACCTAATCGGAGGTCCTCTATTCCACCCATAAAACCCAATAAATAAACATCCAAAAACCGCCAACAATACTCCATTTACATGTCATGTCTGAATATTGACCAAGTATTAGTGATATTGTTATTTTAAACGCTAACGCGGACAAACTATTTATAAATAGTCAAACTTTATTGCAGATCATTAATCATGCCTCACACCTGGATAGTACAATGACAAGAACGTATTCCGACAAGTCGGTACATTTTGACAGCCTATATAAGCCCGGAAACGGCGAGAACGACACAAAAAGACGCTTGGTTCCACCCCCCGTTTCTTCGTGAGGATTAAGAGTCATTCTTCATCTAAATGGGAATATATGAACATCCCAGCAGTCGGCATCCTAATGACAGAAGACATTGTACAGTAAGTCCATTGGACTCCCCCGCCCCTGGATCTCGAATGCCTTTCCCGGATCTCGACCCTTCTCGCATGGACACGGACTCTGACGTCTCTCTCTCTCGCCCTGGATCTTTCGACTCTCGCTCAACACTACCGGTAACACTCAACAGCTAATCACCACACATAGTCACACACCACACACTTTTGGATTAAGTCAGACTCCATTCTCTAGTTTATTATGTCATTGTTTTGTTTTGTTTTGTTGTTTGTATGTGTCCTGGGCATGACGTTAAAGTGCATCCGGCAGTGGAGGCTCCTGTATGGGGTCTTGGGGCACCAGGAGGTTAACCCCTTTACTACCGTTACCCCAGGTGGCCTTTGGCAAAAGCCTAGTACCTGACCGCCCCCTAGCCAGGGATACAGTGAAGACCTCAACGGCGGAGCAGGCGGAAGATGGTAGATTTAAGAACTACCACAACGGCGGAAGAAGGCTGCAACAGAAAAGGGTCCCCAGTCGTCTTGGACTCCATGCCACTGGACCCTGACCCGATTCTGTCAAGGATCGTGTGGTGACTGTCCGGGGGAAGAAAAGTTAATCTGAGGCTGAGTTGACTTGAAACTGTTTAATGTTGCACTTTTTATATGTAGGAGAAAAGTTTTGTCATTTTATTTAATCTGAGCAACAACGTGAAGCAGTTTAATGTTGATTAACGTGGACCCCGACTTAAACAAATTGAACAACTTATTGGGGTGTTACCATTTAGTGGTCAATTGTACGGAATATGTACTGTACTGTGCAAACTACTAATAAAAGTCTCAATCAATCAATCAAAAAAAGCACTTTATATGTAGAAAAGTTTTGTTAAGAAACCATTCCGAGCCTTATCTTATTTAGTTTTTATTTTATATATGTTGACCATATTAACCCTGGCAATGGACCCTGTGTGTATATGTATGTTATGCCATTAGTTACAAATTTGGTGAATAAATAACCAAAACATTTATATTTTGTTGTTTTCTTACTGTACCAAAAATGAACCGAACCGTGACCTCTAAACCGAGGTACGTACCGAACCGAAATTTTTGTGTACCGTTACACCCCGAGGAAATAGTGTCAAAGTGCTTTGAGTACCTTGAAGGTACAAAAGCGCAATACAAGTATAACCCATTTACCATTTACATGTAATGTAACCCACAAAAAAGTGTTTTAAAAGCAGAAAACATATCCCCTTTAAGGTCTTCGACGGCTCAGGGTCACTATAGCTGCACGTAGAAGTAGTCATGAGGTTAAAACATGATTCTGAATTAGTTATAGATAAGGGTTTGATTTTCCTCCACATGAGCGTATTTTTCTTTGAATAGATACCATTTATTTTAAGAAATAATATGGTGTACTCTCCCAATGACCCAAGTTACACTACAGGGTTGTTCTCAATCTCCTCTGTTCTCCCACCACTGAAGCTCAAACTAATGACTCCACTCTCTAAATCAAGACAAAAGATACTTTCCCTTTAAAAAGACACTTCAATTAATTACCTCCAGAAAATCCCCCTAATTCTGTACCAGCGGCTCAGTGAATAAAACTGAGAACCTATTAGCCGGCATTCATCTGCTCTCACCCGGAAAAAAGAAGGCAATCAGTGAAGGGCAGCTTGCTAACTTTACCGAGGAGAGAGACTTGGAGGAGCTCGCTAAACAACAAAGCATGGATTCAACCGTTTGTTACTGTAGTGTTCCGGGGTAAATATGCTGATTGTCGGTGATAACCACAAATCAAGCACTTTCACAGCATGTGACGGCAGAGGAAAGCAACAGGGGCTCATCTTGGAGACCGGTCAAGCAGCTACTGGCTAAGCCAGAGGCCATTGTGTATGCAAACAGAGCTCCATGGACCATGACCATGGCGTCCACCTCGCCGACCGGCATTGACCGGTCGCCTTCCGTGGAGTCTCTTCGGCGTGCGTTAAAGACGAGACGGCGACAGGTGTGGACCCCCAGACAACCGTCTGATAGGCTTGTCCTGGGAGTTGCACAAGCAGGACTAATGGCTAGCCACCATGCTAAATATAATCTGGAGACACTTTTTGAAATCCCAATCCAAATGTTTCTACTAGGTTTGTATGGCATACCGGTATTAGTATAGTACCGCGATACTAATGAATCATTTTCAGTACGATACCGCCTCTGATAAGTACCGGTCCGCCAACCCCCGCGCCCCATGTCGTCGTCACGTCGGGTCATTGCTGGTTTACGAGCAGACGAGCATGAGTACTTACAAACAGACACAGTGTGTAGACAGAAAAGGGAGAACGGATGCATTTTGGCTTAAAAACTAACGATAAAGGTGAAGTTATAACACTGAAACTCCCTCAGGAAGAGGTGCTTTAAGACATGGCTAGCTAGCTAGCGGCTAAAGTCCAGCCCCAGTCGGCAGTGTTTTAGCTACTTCTAAATCACTAATCCTTGTCTCCATGGCGACAAATAAAGTATGATTCTTACAAGTATCATCCCTGCAGGACGAGGAATAGCTAAACTTGCTTCACTACACATCGTAGCTCACCGGCGTCAAAATGTAAACAAACGCCATGGGTGGATCTACACCTAACATCCACTGTAATGATACCAAGTACAGTAGCGTATCTAGTCGATACTATTATGATTATGTCGATATTTTTTTGGCATCACAACATCTTCTTTCGTTTAAAAAAAAAAAAAATAATGTTTATAAACTCAGGAATATGTCCCTGGACACACAAGGACTTTGAATATGACCAACGTATGATCCTGTAACTACTTGGTATTGGATTGATACCTAAATGTGTGGTATCATCCAAAACTAATGTAAAGTATCAAACAAGAGAAGAATAAGTGATTATTACATTGCATCGCTAATGCTAATCAGTAGCATGTATATGGCAAACCTAATATAACATAGCAACAAGCTAGCACATTTTGGAAAAGTGGAGCCTTACTTAAAGTTACTTAAATCTACAAGGTTAATACAGTTCGCTTCTCTTTCTTCCCCCTCCATGTATCTGCTTTCTTTTGTAATTCAAGTTATCATTACATATATGTATTATTGCATTTGAAACAATTGTATGTTGATATAGTTTTCTACACCAAAATTAATTTATTTATTAAACTTCTTCTTCTTCTTCTCCAGATTTTGGCGCACTCTACCTTCCATGTTTTTCACCCGATACAAACCGTTCCAACCTCAAACTGTTCAGCCTATTCGGGAATCGCGGGCTTTCCCTTGAAAAATTCCAAAAATTCCCAGATTTCCCAGAATTCCAGGTTTTCCGGGAAGTTTTTCCCATTCAAAATGAATTGGCCATTTTGCAAACCTCCACCCTTTCCACATTTTCTAACCGATTCAAACCATTCCACCTTCAACACATTCCACCATCCTGAAAATTGAAACTACCTTTTTTCCAGGTTCAAAAAAAATTCCAGGATTTTCCAGAATTCCTGGTTTTCCACTCTTTTTTCGGGTGACTACTCCTCCAACACTTTAGCGCATTTCAACCGTTCCACCGTCAAAACATTCCTCTTAATTAGGACAAAAAATTATGTTGTTTTTTTAAATGTTCCCGAAATTCCAGGAATAACGTAATACCATTTCTCAATTCAACATGTTACTACTTCAACATTTCTTAACCGATTGGAAAAATTCCAACACCAACCATTTCAACTCATTCAGACCATTCAAGTTTTTTTTACCATTTTCAAAAAAAAAATCCCTGCTTATCCTAAAACTCCCAAATTTTTGGGAGATTCCCCGTTTAAATCAATGGGGCATTCTTCAAAGTTCCACAATTCCCACATTTTTCATCTGATTCAAACTGTTCTGACTTAACAATATTCATCCTGTTTGGGAATTGTGTGCTCTGCTTCAACAATTCTAAAAAAAAATTCCAGGATTTTTAGTTCAACTTCAGCATTGGAGCATTCACACGCAATTTCTTCAGGAATTGCCTCATCTGGTTATTGTTATTATTCATTATCAATAGTGCTATTTCTATTGGTATTTGTATTGGTCCATTTGTAATGCAACAATGTTCATTGTCATTTCTGTGTTATTAATATTTACTTCACTAACTGCTTCTTTGCTATCACTTTTGGTATCATATTGGTACATATCGTATTTGAAATGTTGTTTTGTTGTTGTTGTGGTCTCTCTGTTTTTGCCCACTTTGTCGCCAGCTGTGCCAAACATGAATAAAAATCAATTTAATAAAGTCAAACAAAAATAAGGCAACAAGAGAAATATCCAACACTTCTCTTTTGTAAATCAAATCATCAACAATATGATTTGTCTGAGTGGCTGGACAGGACATTTGATGTTTTTTCTATCAGGCATACTTGCATTGTTGGCATTAAAAATTGCAACATTACCTAGAGGCAGTTTGGCCGAGTCTACTCTAATTGCCGCTTGAGTGAACATTTTCCTTGCCAAGTGTTTGAGCCAGTGTTTAGCCTGCAACTGGACGTGACGTCACCGGGAGTAAAAGCTGTCCAAATATGGTGCCGTTTTATTGTTGTGAATTGATGCCCAGTGGTACCGACGGAATTCGATCGATGCCTATATAAGCACGGAATTCGGTATCTGTCCTTGACCAGGAATGTTATAATCATGACCATCCTCAGTCCTCACCGAGCTCGCCTCTTTGCAATATTTTTGCAGGACAGCACTCTTGACTGTGGGCAAAGAATGATAAAGCAATATGTGCATTGCGGTAAAACTGTAAACACGCCAACAAAAGACTTCGGTCAAAGACGTGAAAGCATGTTTTTGTTCAATACGACTGTTGTGATTTGGTTGAAAAAGACAAGTGCTATGAACTTCAGACATTTGCTCGTAATGAAAATACTTTTGTAATCTGCCGGCTACCTTGACGTGTCGATTTACCGTCCTTGTGCATCAGCGAAGAACAACACGATTAAAAAAAAAACCAATTCCATGTGGAACTTCTAAGAACTGTTGAATCAATTCCAATTTAAAACTAATTATTGAGAATGGTGTTTTAATCAAAAATGCACTCTATCATTGCTTAAAGAGAGTGATGTAGAGGAGGAGTTCTCCATATAATGGCATATACTGCATGTCGGGACAAATGTAATTTACCGTAATCTCCGGACTATAAGCCGCACCTGACTATAAGCCGCACCAGCTAAATTTAGGGGGAAATACAGATTGCTCCATATATAAGCCGCACCCGACTATAAACCGCAGGGTTTTGATGTGTAATTACCGTAGTATATAGGGCAGGGGTCACCAACGCGGTGCCCGCGGGCACCAGGTAGCCCGTAAGGACCAGGTGAGTAGCCCGCTGGCTTGTTCTAAAAATAGCTCAAATAGCAGCACTTACCAGTGAGCTGCCTCTATTTTTTAAATTTTATTTATTTACTAGCAAGCTGGTCTCGCTTTGCCCGACATTTTTAATTCTAAGAGAGACAAAACTCAAATAGAATTTGAAAATCCAAGAAAATATTTAAGACTTGGTCTTCACTTGTTTATATAAATTCATTAATTGTTTTACTTTGTTTCTTAAAACTTTCAGAAAGACAATTTTAGAGAAAAAATACAACCTTAAAAATGATTTTAGGATTTTTAAACACATATACCTTTTTACCTTTTAAATTCCTTCTTCTTCTTTCCTGACAATTTAAATCAATGTTCAAGTAAATTTATTTTTTTTATTGTAAAGAATAATAAATAAATGTTAATGTAGTTCTTCATTTTAGGTTCTGTTTTTTCGACGAAGAATATTTGTGAAATATTTCTTCAAACTTATGATTAAAATTCAAAAAAAATATTCTGGCAAATCTAGAAAATCTGTTGAATCAAATTTAAATCTTATTTCAAAGTCTTTTGAATTTCTTTTAAAATTTTTGTTCTGGAAAATCTAGAAGAAACAATGATTTGTCTTTGTTAGAAATATAGCTTGGTCCAATTTGTTATATATTCTAACAAAGTGCAGATTGGATTTTAACCTATTTAAAACATGTCATCAAAATTCTAAAATTAATCTTAATCAGGAAAAATTACCAATGATGTTCCATAAATCATTTTTTTAATTTTTTCAAAAAGATTCGAATTAGCTAGTTTTTCTCTTCTTTTTTTCGGTAGAATTTTGAATTTTAAAGAGTCGAAATTGAAGATAAACTATGTTTCAAAATGTAATTGTCATTTGTTTCGGGTTTTCTCCTCTTTTAAACCGTTCAATTAAGTGTAAATATCATTAATTATTAATAATAACATAGAGTTCAAGGTAAATTGAGCAAATTGGCTATTTCTGGCAATTTATTTAAGTGTGTATCAAACTGGTAGCCCTTCGCATTAATCAGTACCCAAGAAGTAGCTCTTGGTTTCAAAAAGTTTGGTGACCCCTGATATAGGGGTTCCTGCTACCACGGAGGGGATTGTCGGGACAGAGATGACTGTTTGGGAACGCAAAGCGTCCCATTTATTAACAATAAATATTTCAATCATTCAATCAAACTTTCACATCTTTGACATGGCGAACAGCATTCGTGCAGAGTACAAATAATACAACGGTGCAAAGTAATACAAAGTGCTCGCCTGTACGTTATCAAAATAACCAGCCTACCGGTATATGAAAAGTCAGTCTTTAATCATTGTGTCATCGTCTTCCTCCTGCGTACTAAAACCACCGAAATCCTCTTCGTCGGTGTCGGAGAAGAACAGGCCGTAAATAAGCCGCACCCTTGTATAAGCCGCAGGGACCAGAACGAGGGGAAAAAGTAGCGGCTTATAGTCCGGAAATTACGGTAGTGTCTTTATCCACTTCATTCGTGATGGAACAGTTAAGGAACAGACACCTAAACCAGCATGATTGGAATAATTCAGTATGATATAATCAATACCGTATTTTCCGGACTCTAAGGTGCACTTAAAATCTTTTTTTTTTCTTTCTCAAAACCTGATAGTGCGCCTTATAACCCGGTGCACCTAATGGACGGAATAATTCTGGTTTTGCATACCGACCTTAAAGCAATTTTATTCGGTACATGGTGTAATGATATGCGTGAGCAGTAGATGGCAGTCAAACATAAAAGCTACGTGTAGACTGCAATATGATGGCAATATGACTCAAGTAAACAACACCAATATAAAACACTACACACAGTGCTCAAAAATCTATCAAAATCTTTTAGTACAACTTTGGTAAGCTATGAAGCTGCACCGCTTGATGGATTGTACTGTGCTTCAACATACAAGTATTATTATAGTGTGTGTATAAGGTAAGACATTATCTGCCGTTTTGTTTCGCAATATTATGCAAAAGCAACTTGTCTTGCCTTCTGGTACCTGCTGATCTGTATTTGGGATCTGCATAAATCCTGAAAAATTGTGCGCTTCTGCCTTTGTAGTCCTTGGAGACGCCATAGTCAATAAGCTTCTTCTTTGTATCTATCTTCTTGTTATGGGACATTCATCCTCCGCTGTTGTCATTTCTAATATAAAGTAGTGTAAAGTTGTCATGTCTGTGTGATCATGTTTTGTTTTAGTTATGTTCGGGGTTTTTTTTGGACTCTTTGTGCACTCTTGTTTGTTTTGTCACCATAGCGACCATTAGTTTCACCTGTTTCACGTTTTGCACTCGCGCACCTGTTGTCAATCATATCTATATTATTTAAGCCCATTGTTGCCAGGAGTTCAGCCTGGCGACATTACCTCTGCTACCCATGAGATTTCTGTTTACTATAGTTCATGCTTCATGCCAAGCCACAGTAAGTGTTTTTGTTTCATGTTCATAGTTCATTGCCTTTGTGCTAGTCTTTTGTTTCATTAGTCAAGTTTTTTCTCCGCCATTGTGCGCGCCTTTTGTTTGCTTCCTTTTTTGTAGTTTAGAGTTAAAAAATAAATCATGTCTTTACCTTCACGCCATGTCCAGTCCAGCTTTACTTGCATCTCGGGAAAACAAACACACCATAGTCCTCGTCTTGTCAAAAGTTCTTACTTATATCCGTCAGTAAACTCGCCATGAAAGCGCTACAACATACCGGTGTAGTGAGTTTACATTATTCACCCAAGGAACTTTAGTTATTAGAGAGTTCCGGTCAGACGGTTTTGCACGGGACACATTTGCGGTGTTGTTGTTTCCGAATGAGGAGATGCTGCTCCGTTATTGATTGAAGTAAAGTCTAAATGTCATTAAAACAGTTAGCTCCATCTTTTGACACTTCTTCCACTCCCGTCCTTGCACGCTACACCGCTACAACAAAGATGACGGGGAGAAGACGCTGCCGAAGGTGAGCCACGTAGGTAAGACCGCCCACAAAACGGCGCATCCGCAAGCGACTGTTGTTTGAAACAGTCTGAAACAAGTTGTCTTGTATGTTCACTATTTTATTTAAGGACAGACTTGCAATAAGAAACATATGTTTAATGTACCCTAAGATTTTTTGTTTAAATAAAGCCAATACTGCAATTTTTTGTGGTCCCCTTCATTTAGAAAAGTACATTTTGGTACCTGTACCAAAATATTGGTATATAACACTAGTTGGACATAATGTTTTGGTAGATGACATTATGCCGCATTCATTGCTATTATAACCTCCTGAGTATCAGCATTCTCTGCAGTAGACATTTGTTTTTGTTTTTGTTTACATACAAACAGATGACGCCCTATTGTGTAAAACACGTGACACTGTAGAACATGGGTCCCCAAACTTTTTGACTCGGGGGGCCGAATTGGGTTAAAAAAAATTTGGCCGGGGGCTAGGCTGTATATATATATATATATATATATATATATATATATATATATATATATATATATATATATATATATATATATATATATATATATATATATATATATATATATATATATATATATATATATATATCTATCTATCTATCTATCTATCTATCTATCTATCTATATATCTATCTATCTATCTATCTATATATATATATATATATATATATATATATATATATACATATACATATATATATATATATATATATATATATATATATATATATATATATATATATATATATATATATATATATATATATATATATATATATATATATATATATATATATATATATATATATATATATATATATATATGTATATATATATATATATATATATATATATATATATATATATATACATATACATATATACATACATATATATATATATATATATATATATATATATATATATATATATACATATACATATATATATATATATATATATATATATATATATATATATAACATAATATATATATATATATATATATATATATATATATATATATATATATATATATATATATATATATATATATATATATATATAACATAATATATATGTATATATATTACATATATATACAGTCTTTATATTCCAGCGAGTTAATCCGTTTTGTCATTTAACATCAATTAACACTGATGTTCATCAACATTTAACATTGTCACGTTATCGATGGGAAAATTCATTTTTAGAGAATATGATTTGCCTGAGCGGCTAGAAGACACCGAGAGTAACAAGTGGTATAAAATGGATTAGAAAGGAAAGATACAATTTAAAAAATTAAATAAATACATTTAAAAAAAATACATACAAAATTAAAACACTTTTTTTTTTTAACTTGGGATTTCCCGTGGGCCGGATTTTGGATGCTCGGGGGCCGGATCCGGCCCACGGGCCGTAGTTTGGGGACCCTGCTGTAGAATAAAGATGGAAATGGAAATGTTAAAGTTATTATTTATTTTCCTGCTAACCCCTGAAAGTGAAATTAAGTGGATTATATTTATATAGCGCTTTTCTCTCCTGACTCAAATCACTTTTACATAGTGAAACCCAATATTTAAGTTACATTTAAACCAGTGTGGGTGGCACTGGGAGCAGGTGGGTAAAGTGTCTTGCCCAAGGACACAACGGCAGTGACTAGGATGGCGGAAGCGGGGATCGAACCCGGAACCCTCAAGTTGCTGGAACGGCCACTCTATCAACCGAGCTATACCGAGAGATCTATATCTAAATCCATACGTTACCGCTACTTGAAAATGTTGATATTGGGTCCTGGCCTGGTGCTGTAGAAAACTCCATCCCATTAAGTTTGATTCTTCGCGATGGCATTACCACCCACGGAGCAGCAGCCATAAAATACGACCGAGAGGACAAGCTTTATTGTCATCTAGGTGCAGCTAAAGAGACAGTGTTGGCAAAGGGATGAACCAGAATAGCCCACATATAAGCCAAGTGAACAACAACAACAACACACTGCAGTGGAGATTTTGTACTGAAAGTGAGAAAGGGTGTCTGGCTCAAGTTTAATGCCAGAAATACGGCAGACTTACAGGAATAGACAGGCCGGCTAAGAGGATCTGGCCGACAGTGACGGGTGACGGATGCTGCACCGCCACAGAGCCCGTAGAGATTGGCTGCATTTGTTGCAACAAATAGGATCGGTCACATTTTTATACTGTAATCCGTGAGAGGAACCGAGGGACAGAGGTCATTGTGTGTTGCTGAGCACAAAGACGTGGCCATCTCCCGGACGGTGTGGTTGGGAAATACGATAACTGATCATTCAAATGAAAACCAGGCTCCATTGGACATGAACTGTGTTTGTGTAGCACACCGTGCCAACTTTATTCATGAAGCGCTTTAAAAGCAAGCCAGTTGAAAAACAAAGGGTTGTACACCACAAACAGGTCAAATTATAGAAATGCAGAAAAGCAAAGGCATTAGACAGACTAAATCCTATCATTTGAACCAGGGGTGTCAAACTCATTATAGATCGAAGGCCACGAGGTGGAAAAATCTACTCCCGAGGGGGCCGGACTGGTAAAATCACAGCACGATAACTTAAAAATAAAGACAATTTCAGATTGTTTTTGTCATGTCTGTGTCGATCATGTTTTTGTTTGGCCATGTGCTGTTTGTTTTTGGACACTTTCTTAGTTCCTGGTTGTTCACTCCCTTGTTTTGTTTCCATAGCAACCCATTAGTTCATACTTGCCAACCCTCCCTTTTTTACCTCTCCCGATAACCTCCCGGCAGAAATTTTCTCCCGACAAACTCCCGGTATTCAGCTGGAGCTGGAGGCCACGCCCCCTCCAGCTCAATGCGGACCTGAGTGGGGACAGCCTATTCTCACGTCCGCTTTCCCACAATATAAACAGCTTGCCTGCCCAATGACGTCATAACTGTAGAATGATCGAGGGCGAGTTCTTGGTTTCTTATGTGGGTTTATTGTTAGGCAGTTTCATTAACGTCCTCCCAGCGCGGTAACAACACACAACAACAGCAGTCACGTTTAGTCTGCCGTAAAGCAGTTTGTCTGCCGTAAACAGCAATGTTGTGACACTCTTAAACAGGACAATACTGCCATCTACTGGATAGCCTCCAGCACACTGAAATTCAAGTATTTATTTTATTTATATGTATAATAAAATAAAATTAAAAAAAAAAATATATATATATATATATATATATATATATATATATATATATATATATATATATATATATATATATATGAAATACTTGAGTTGGTGAATTCTAGCTTAAATATATTCCCCTCTTAACCATGCCCCCAACCACAGCCCCCACCCCCGACCACGCCCCCCCACCCCCCACCTCCCGGTATCGGAGGTCTCAAGGTTGGCAAGTATGCATTAGTTTTCACCTGTCATGTCACGCACCTGTTTCACGTTTTGAGTCACGCACCTGTTGTTAATCATGTCTGTGTTATTTAAGCTTTTCATTTTTTTGTTGGTCAGCCTGGCAACATCACATTTATGCTCTGCACATGTTACCATCACTTTGCTTCATGCCGTGTTCACAGTCCCATGCCAAGTAAGTTTTTGTTTCGTGTTTATAGTTCTCCGCCTTTGTGCGCGCCTTTTGTTTTCATAGTCAAGTTTTTTACCTCCGCTGTGAGCGCCTTTTGTTTGTACTTTTTTTGAGTTGGAATTAAAAAAATGTATTCACCTTCACGCGATGTCTGGTCCAAATCATTTGCAACACGGGAGAACAAACCACGCCACAGTCCAAGCCTTGACTGTTTTATTTTTATTATTTTTAAAATTATTATTATTAGAGATGTCCGATAATATCGGACCGACCATATTATCGGCCGATCAATGCTTTAAAATGTAATATCGGAAATTAGCGGTATCGATTTCAAAAAGTAAAATTTATGACTTTTTAAAACGCCACTGTACGGAGTGGTGCACGGACGTAGGGAGAAGTACAGAGCAGTTGCATCTCCCAGTCATACTTTCCAACCCTCCCGATTTTCCTGGGAGACTCCCGAATTTCAGTGCCCCTCCCGAAAATCTCCCGGGGCAACCGTTTTCCCGAATTTCTCCCGATTTGCATCCAGACAACAATATCGGAGGCGTGCCTTAAAGGCACTGCCTTTGCGTAATCACATAATATCTACAGCTTTTCACACACACAAGTGAATGCAAGGCATACTTGGTCAACAGCCATACAGGTCACACTGAGGGCAGACGTATAAACAACTTTAACACTGTTACAAATATGCGCCACACTGTGAACCCACACCAAACAAGAATGACCAACACATTTCGGGAGAACATCCGCACCGTAACACGACATAAACACAACAGAACAAATACCCAGAACCCCTTGCAGCACTAACTCTTCCGGGACACTACAATATACACCCCCCGCTACCCCCTACCCCCCTAAACCCCGCCCACCTCAACCTCCTCATGCTCTCTCAGGGAGAGCATGTCCCAAATTCCAAGCTGCTGTTTTGAGGCATGTTAAAAAAAAGAATGCACTTTGTGACTTCAATAATAAATATGGCAGTGACATGTTGGCATTTTTTTTCCATAACTTGAGTTGATTTATTTTGGAAAACCTTGTTACATTGTTAAATGCATCCAGCGGGGCATCACAGCAAACTCAAATTCCGAACTGCAGGACCTTACAAACAATTTATGCACAGCAGCTGGCGCCTATGGAATGGAGGTCAGCACAGCCAAATCACAGGAACTGATGAACACCTCAAAGAACTCAAGGGCCAACATAACGGTGGATGGGGAACAACTGGAGGAAGTGTCCAGATTTAAATACCTGGGAGCATCACTGGCCAAAGATGTCACATGCAATGGGGAAATCCGCATTCGGATCACCACAGCAACAGCAGCAATGACCAAACTAGGGTTTTACGGTATACCAGTATTAGTATAGAACCGCGATACTAATGACTCATATTTGGTATTATACCGCCTCTGAAAAGTACCGGTCCGCCACCCGCACCCCCGTAGTCGTCACGTCGTGTCATTGCTGGTTTACGAGCAGAGGAGCATGTTCGGCAGCGCACAATCACGGAGTACTTACAAGCAGACACAGTGTGTAGACAGAAAAGGGAGAACGGATGCATTTTGGCTTAAAAACTAAAGATTAAGGTGAAGTTATAACACTGAAACGCTCTCAGGAAGAGGTGCTTTAAGACATGCCTAGCTAGCTAGCGGCTAACGTTCATCCGCAGTCGGCAGTGTTTTAGCTACTTCTAAATCACTAATCCTCGTCTCCATGGTGACGAATAAAGTACGTTTCTTACAAGTATCATCCCTGCAGGACGAGGAATAGCTAAACATGCTTCACTACACACCGTAGCTCATCGGCGTCACAATGTAAACAAACGCCATTGGTGGATCTACACCTAACATCCACTGTAATGATACCAAGTAAAGGAGCGTATCTAGTCGATACTACTATGATTAAATCTATATTTTTTGGCATCACATCTGCTTTTGTTTTTTTTAAATGTATATTATGTTTATAAACTCAGGAAAAATGTCCCTGGACACATGAGGACTTTGAATATGACCACTGTATGATCCTGTAACGACTTGGTATCGGATTGATACCCAAATTTATGGTATCATCCAAAACTAATGTAAAGCCTCCAAACAACAGAAGAATAAGTGATTATTACATTTTAACAGAAGTGTAGATAGAACATGTTAAAAGACAAAGTAAGCAAATAGTAACAGTAAATGAGCAAGTAGAATAATAATTCATTTTCTACCACTTGTCCTTAATAATTTTGACAAAATAATAGAATGGAAAATGACACAATATGTTACTGCATACGTCAGCAGACTAAATTCGTAGCCTTTGTTTGTTTACTTACTACTAAAAGACAAGTTGTCTTGTATGTTCACTATTTTATTTAAGGACACACATGCAATAAGAAACATATGTTTAATGTACCCTAATATTAATGCAATTTTTTGTGGTCCCCTTTATTTAGAAAAGTATCGAAAAATACCAAAAAGTATCAAAATAATTTTGGTACTCGTATCGGTACCAAAATATTGGTATCGGGAGAACACTATGCAGTACTATGGAGGGGTTTAAAGCCAGACTGTAAGACAGCTGGGTAAAAAAAACCAATATTATCTTGGAGAGGAAGGGCAGCTTAGGAATGGCGCTAAAATGAGCTAAAACGGAATGATCCAGAGCAGGTTTTATTAAAGGGGCTTGAACCACGGCATGTTTGAAAATGGTAGGAACCACACCAGAAGACAGACTGCTATTCAAAAGGTTAAGAACAGGCTGCCCTATGCAAGAAAAAAAACATATTTCAAACATCATCAGTCACTTGGTAAAATGATTAAGAACAGAAGTAGAGAAAGGAGACTGAGGGTTCAGAGGTCGAAACAGAAATGAGAGCTCCTTTACTGGGAAAATAATCTAAAAAGGCATTGTACTACTCTGAGGACGGTTCTAAACATGTAGGCTAAGGGGCATTAAGAACTGAGTTAATAGTTTTAAATAAAACATGTGGTTGAGGACTGTCTGAAGCAATAATTATTGCCAGGCATTGTCTTTTTGCACCTTTTACTGAGCTCTGATAGCGGTTCAAACAGTCCTTTTCAATCGGAAGCTTGTCTTTCTTCCAGCTGCATTCAGCTTTGCGACACTTGCCGTCCAAGGCAAGAGGAGTAAAACAATAACGTAGTTTCTCTGTGTCAAAGGAAAATATAAAAAAAACGGGTTAAAAGCAGCAAAAAAAAAAATTGACCGGCAGTGGAAGGGTTAAAAACTCAACAATGACACGCGGAATAGCCACTTTTGCTGTCAAGCCATCAAAAATGGCTTCAGAAATTACAGGCATGTGATCTGTCACATTTGTCCAAGTTAAACACAGGCAGACCATAGGCGAGGACCGTGAGGCACCACGTTCATGGGAGTGGGGCCAGACACCGACTGTGTCAAATTTAAAAAGTAAATATGGCTTAAAAAGTATTACACACCTAGCTTATCTGGACAGCATACTACTGTTGTCCCATCCAGCCATCCATTTTCTACCGCTTGTCCCTTAGTGTTGTCCCGATACCAATATTTTGGTACCGGTACCAAAATTATTAAAATAAATAGGACCACAAAAAATTGCATTATTGGCTTTATGTTAACAAAAAATCTTAGGGTACATTAAACATATGTTTCTCATTGCAATTTTGTCCTTAAATAAAATAGTGAACATACTAGACAACTTGTCTTTTATTAGTAAGTAAACAAACAAAGGCTACTAATTAGTCTGCTGACATATGCAGTAACATATTGTGTCATTTATCATTCTATTTTTTTGTCAAAATTATTAAGGACAAGTGGTAGTAAATTAATTATTAATCTACTTGTTCATTTACTGTTAATGTCTCGTTATTTTCTCTTTTAACATGTTCTATTTACACTTCTGTTAAAATGTAATAATCATTTATTTTTCTGTTGTTTGGATGCTTTACATTAGTTTTGGATGACACCACAAATTTTGGGTATCAATCCGATACCAAGTTGTTACAGGATCATACATTGGTCATATTCAAAGTCCTCATGTGTCCAGGGACATATTTCCTGAGTTTATAAACATAATATACATTTTAAAAAAATGTTTGTGACAATAAAAAATATTGATTTAATCATAGTAGTATCGACTAGATACGCTCCTGTACTTGGTATCATTACAGTGGATGTCAGGTGTAGATCCACCAATGGCGTTTGTTTACATTTTGACGCCAGTGAGCTACGGTGTGTAGTGAAGCATGTTTAGCTATTCCTCGTCCTGCAGGGATGATACTTGTAAGAAACATACTGTATTTGTCGCTATGGAGGCGAGGATTAGTGATTTAGAAGTAGCTAAAACACTGGGGCAGGGGCGTTGGACCGGTACTTTTCAGAGGCGGTATAGTACCGAATATGATTATTTAGTATCACGGTACTATACTAACAACCCTACAGCATACAAAGGATATTAAAATCTCTAACAATGAGGACACGGCGGTCATAGTGAGGCATGATACCTGCTAAAAAGTCAAAAAGAGTGACCAAAAAAAACATCAATAGAGACATAATACATTACATTTGAAACGGCAACATAGATCTAATGGATATTATACTGTATACGTATATGTATCATTTTGTCTATCTGTTTTGGCCTTGCGATCAGCTGGTGACTTGTCCAGGGTGTACCCACCCCAAAAGGGACAAGTGGTAGAAAGTAGATGGATGGATGGATATATCATTCTGTTAGTCACAACAATTAATACGGTATCACAATTTAGATTGCACATAATTGACGTGTAAAAAAAATCTAATACACAGTATTTTTCGGACTGTAAGGCGCAACATCCTTTCATTTTCTCAAAAAATCGACAGTGTGCCTTATAACCCGGTGCGCCTAATGTACGGACAAATTCTGGTTGCGCTTACCGACCTCGAAGCAATTTTTTTTGGTACATGGTGTAATGATAAATGTGACAAGTAGATGGCAGTCACACATAAGAGAAACGTGTAGACTGGAATATGACGCCAGTACACAACACCAAAACTTTAAATGTTAAATTGAAAGTAAACAACATTACACACAGCACTGAAATATCCTTCAAAATGTTTTAGTATGACTTTGAAGCCGCACCGCTTGATGGATTGTCGGCCCATTACGGCTACCATAGTCAGAGATACAAGTATTACTATGGTTTGTGTGTATAAGGACAGCAACATGGCACCCATTAGCAGACATATTATCTGGCTTTTTGTTTTGCAATATTGTGCAAAACCAACTTTGCTTACCTTCTGGTACCTGCTGATGTGTATTTGAGATCTGCATAAGTCCTGAAAATGTGTCCTCGTCCACCACTGTTGTCCGTGCCGATTACGTAGTCGATAAGCTTCTTCTTTTTCACTATCTTCTTGTTATGGGACATTCACCCTCTGCTGTTGTCATTTCTAATATAAAGTAGCGTAAAATTCTTAATTATAATTCGCTATGGAAGCACTAAAAACTACCGGTGTAGTGAGTTTACATTATTCACCCAATGAACTTTAGTTAATAGAGTTCCGGTCGGACGGTTTTTCACAGGACACGGCGTTGTTGTTGCACTAGTGAGCCAGGGATGAGAAGATGCTGCTCCGTTATTGATTTAAGTTAAGTCTGAATGTCATTAAAACAGTTAGCTCCACTCCCGTCCTTGCACGCTACACCGCTACAACAAAGATGACGGAGAAAAGAGACCGCCGATGTCACGTGAGGGTCGCATCTTTATGCGGGATCGTTCCTCCAATGCAACACGGACACTCCGGACGAAAACGTGAAGGTAGGATATGATTTAATAATAATAAATAATACACCGTACTAGGGCTGTGAATCTTTGGGTGTCCCACGATTCGATTCAAAATCGATTCTTGGGGTCACGATTCGATTCAAAATCTTTTTTTTTTTTTTTCAATTCAACACTATTCTCGATTCAAAAACGATTTTTCTTTTTTTTCTTTTCTTTTTCTTTTTTTAATGAAAACAATACACAAAAATACCATAATAATGCAATACAATTTCAAAACCAAACCCGACCCAGCAACATTCAGAATGGCAATAAACAGAGCAATTGAGAGCAATTGAGGACACACAAACATGACACGGAACAATGTAAAAGTACTGAGACAAAAATGAATATCATCAACAACAGTATCAATATTAGTAACAATTTCAACATAGCAGTGATTAAAAATCCCTCATTGATATTATCATTACAAACATAAATCAATAAAAAAATTACAAAAAATGAACAATAGTGTCACAGTGGCTTACACTTGCATCACATCTCATAAACTAAATGTCTAATGATAATGTCAATGAGGGATTTTTAATCACTGCTATGTTGAAATTGTAACTAATATTGATACTGTTGTTGATAATATTCATTTTTGTTTCACTACTTTTGGTTTGTTCTGTGTCGTGTTTGTGTCTCCTCTCAATTGCTCTGTTTATTGCAGTTCTGAGTGTTGCTGGGTCGGGTTTGGTTTTGGAATTGGATTGCATTGTTATGGTATTGCTGTGTATTGTTTTGTTGGATTGATTAATTTAAAAAAAATAAAAAAATAAACAAAATTAAATTTTAAAAAAATGATTTTTTAAAAATGAGAATCAATTCTGAACGTGAGAATCGCGATTCGAATCCGAATCGATTTTTTCCCACACCCCTACACCGTACAAAACAGACTGAAACAAACAAAAGAAAAGTGTGCCGAACGCACGGGAAGCTAAGGCAACAACTTAGCACAGAGTCTAGAACAGGAACACATAAACGTGACTGTTGCTTACCGCAAACAAGGAAGCCAGGACGAGTGATCAGAAAGGTAGGTTTAAATAGTGTCTCTTGATTAGACACAGGTGTGTCCCAAACAACAGCGGCAGGTGAAAATCATAAGTAACCATAGTGACAAAACAAACAAGGAAGTGCAACCAGGAACTAAGGAAGTCCAAAACTAACAGAACATAACTAAACTAAACATGATCCGGACCACGGATCATGACAGCCGAAGGTGAGCCACGTAAATAAGACCGCCCACAAAGCGGCACATCCTGAAGCGACTGTCAGAAAGCAAACTGAAGATGGTCTGTAAAACATAATCTATGCAACATTTCGACCAAAGAACCACCATTATAATCCGGTGCACCTTTTGTATGAAAAAATACCTGACTAGACCCGCTCATCGGCAGTGCGCCCTATAATCCGGTGCGAAAATACGGTACTGTGGACCCTCACCTTACGAACCCCTCATTGTACAAACCTTCCAATTCAGGAACGACTGACCAAATATAGTATGCTTTGTTTTACGAACCTTGTCCCGTTGCACAAATGTGTCATCCACCCATTGTGTGCCTACCTATTGTGCTCAGTATTACTTTGCATGCTTTTTAGAGTAGCTTTTTATTGCATCGAGTCCAAAACAAGCAATGTACAAACAATTTGCGGTTTGAAACATTCATGAAGTATCCACAACGTTGTTGAAATTGCCATTAAAAAACACCTCGCTAACTTATTGTGGCGTTTCTTATAAAGCACGTCTTAGTTCTAAATCTATTGATTGTGATGAGACACCATTACAGTAACCATTCTTGAGCTTTACATGTCAATAATCATTAATAATTCATGCAATGCACACAAAGGCAGGTCTTCCGGGAATTAACTTTATTGGCTAAATTACCTTTTGAGCTCAAAATGATGAGAGCGTTTACGAATGCAATTCGAGGATCGTCTGGTTGTGTTTCCGCATTGCACGGGCGTTGTTCCCCGGAGACACAACAATACAGTGCATTGCTTGCTAAATGTTTTCAAATATTGAATAAATAAATAAGTCTTGTGGGAAATTGGTTCTGTGTGCGTTCTACTTTTAATGAAGCGCAACACTTTTCTCTGCTGCACCATGTATTAAGTCAGGGGTGGGCAATTAATTTTTACCGGGGGCCGCATGAGCTACCCGAGCACTGCTGGAGGGCCACATCGACAATATTTCAATTAAATTTTGCTCAATATTATTTTTGATGTATACCGTAAGATAAATAATAATAATAATAATAATAATAATAGTAATACTTCAACATAGTGTGTGTAACAGCATTCCATGACTAATATCAATAAATTAACATTAATAATAAATGACAGTAAAATAAGCACACGTATGACTGAGGAGTCATAGTGTAACTTTGTGTGGTGTTTGAGTTGTCCGACTTTTTGTGTGGCCATAAACGCACCAGTGGTTTAGTGCTATGCGTATTGGTGACAGATGACAAGTTGGTTTTGGCCTGGTTTGTACGGCAGAAAATGACTAGTTTTTCGAGAGAGAATTGTTTTACTCATGTTTTTGGTGTGGTTATGTCCGAATATAAACAGTTTTGCTCAATAAAGTGATCGATATAATTCCTGTCCTCGAAGCATCTCGATAGACGTTACAATAATTGAACGGTGTTCAATTGAACGGTGTTGACGAACACCATTAGGGCCGCTTGTTGTCACTGTCACTCAAAGTTGCATTGCAAAATTACATAGAATAAATTTTTATTTTGTTTAGAATTCAGATGGGATTTGATTTGGTGCGCGGCATATATTTGCTGCGCGCAGCAGACGCTTGAGCAGTGCGCAATTGCGCAGGCACGCACCTTAGGTGAGGGGACGTTGCTTTGCAGTTCATGTCTTGTTGAAAACACGGCATTCCTCATCAACTTTTCTCTTTTTGGCGTCTCGGGTGTAAACCGTGCATCACTTGTCGCTGCATGTGCACCTTCACTCGCAGGTTACACACGGACACACGCCCATAAATAATACTTTTCAAAATAAAAGCAGCACAGTTGTATTGCGCGCACGACATAGATGTTTTTTCAACTTTATTTTGTAATTGCAGCTGTTCACATTCACTCACAATCACGCACACGCATACGTCCACACGGAAGTAATACAAATAACGATTTTCAAAACAAAAGCAGCACCGTTGTATTGCACACTCGACAAAGATACTTTTTAAAATGTATTTTGTAATTTATAATTGGCCTCACGCGGGCCGGACAGGGACGCACAAAGGGCCGGATGCGGCCCGCGGGCCGCAGAATGCCCAGGTCTGTATTAAGTGGTGTAAATTAAAACCAGTAAAAGAAGAATAAATTCCAATCCATATTATCATATCAAAGCCACTCCAAACCTTGTATCAATACGGTCATCCTTTATTAACAATGAAGTTATTGCTTTTTGAGCTTCCCTCAAGCACTTGTCTTTGACGCAGCTTATTCGCCATTGATTTTTCTGTATATGTGCACATTAGGTATGTTTGGACTGGCCGGGAGAATATCATATTAAACACAAATCCCTCGACTTAAAGCGTGAGCCATTAAAATCCAATACGTTTTTGAAAACTAGATTTTTAAACGGTACTGGCGTAGGAAAAAAGGAAATGGCTAAAACGTGACATGTTTTTACCAGTCAAGGCAAGGCAAGGCAAGGCAAGGCAAGGCACCTTTATTTGTATAGCGCTTTTCATACACAAGGCAGACTCAAAGTGCTTCACAGACAACAAAGTGAAATGAAAGAAAATAAAAGCTAAATTAAAATGCAGACAATAAAAATAAAAACAGTGCAGACGTTAAAAGTTAAAAGACTAAAAGATTTAGCTGAAAGCTAAGGTGAACATAAAAGTCTTCAGTCTAGTTTTAAAAGTAGTCAGAGTTGGGGAAAGTCTGACATCTTCAGGAAGTTTATTCCAGCTATTTGTTGCATAGCGACTGAATGATGCTCTCCCTTGATTTGAGTTTACTCTTGGAACCGCTAACAGATTGGTCTCAGAAGATGGATACCATTACAATAGTCTAGCCTACTGGTAATAAAGGCATGTACAAGTTTTTCAAAGTCTTGAGCTGACATGAGCCCTCTAAGTCTTGGAACCGCTAACAGATTGGTCTCAGAAGATCTTAGTGATCTAGATGGCTTATACCTGTATAGTGGGAGCATATCAGTAATATACTTGGGCCCTAGACCATGTAGTGATTTATATGTGAGCAGGAGGATTTTGAAATCAATTCTCTGATGTACAGGGAGCCAATGTAAGGATTTAAGAATTGGTGTAATGTGTTCACATATTTTGGTCTTTGTCAGAACTCTAGCAGCAGCGTTCTGAACAAGCTGTAGCTGCCTGACAGTTTTTTTGGGAAGACCTGCAAGGAGACCATTACAATAGTCTGGCCTACTGGTAATAAAGGCATGTGCAAGTTTTTCTAAGTCTTGAGCTGACATGAGCCCTCTAAGTCTTTTTACATTTTTGAGGTGATAGTAGGCCGATTTTGTTACTGATTTGATGTGACTGTCGAAATGTAAATCAGAATCTAAAATAACCCCAAGATTTCTGGCTTTCTTTGAGGTTTTCAGGGACAGTGATTGAAGGTGTTGGACGACTTTAAACCTTTCTTTTTTAGCACCAAAAACAATTATCTCAGTTTTATCTTCATTTAGTTGTAGGAAATGTTGGCACATCCAGTGTTTGACTTGCTCAATGCACTGGCACATAAGATCTATGGGGCGATAGTCATTTGGTGATAGCGCTACATAGATTTGGGTGTCATCGGCATAGCAATGATGGTCAATGTTATTATTTTGCATGATTTGTCCTAGTGGGAGCATATAGATGTTAAATAAAGTCGGCCCCAAGATTGAACCTTGGGGGACTCCACACGTTGTGTTATCTTTCAGTCGAGAGCAGCAGTCACATTAAAGGTCATTTTTGTCATTCTTTAATTCATTCAAAATTCGAAATATGTTTGAATCTACAGAATTGTGTCACAGTGTAATGTGTGTCTTTGAGTAACTTAAGCTTTAACTCCTTAAGAAGTCTACATTTCTTTTGTACGAACTTATCCATTTACAAACCACACAGCCCAATAAAAATGTGTTTTGTGTACGAAACTTGTCTCAGTTTACGAGCGTTGTATCCACCCATTTTGTGCCCGGCAGCACATCCATTGTGAGCAGGCTGATCAATCTTTCATGTATTTATTTGACAGGGACAGTACAATTAAACATTGCTACCCACAGGTAACCGATGTCAAAGTACATAAGACTTATAGCCACAGGCTAATTTGCAACCCATGTCCCTGGTTAGGCTTTTAAAAAAAGATAACACATACAAAATGATTACGACAAGTACAACAATTTAAAAAAAATACATTGAAAGTAATTGGCCCCATTTGTGCATACTACGCCCAGTTCTAATTGTTGTGTTTTAATGGGTTCCTGCCTTCTTTTTTGTCTGCAACTGTGTTTTTTGTGATTCGTCCTCGGCGAGGGGCGGACCTTGAGGCACACCTGCTCGCAATTAGCCCGCCGGTATTTAGGCTCGTCAACCTACAGCTTGACCTTGCTGGTTATTGTGTCCTGAACTCCACTCGTGCATGCACCTGCTTACATCACCAGACCTGGTACGTTGTCGCTACTTCGTCCTGAATTCCCTAACCTCTTCTGTGTTTTATTTCCTAGCCCCCCTGAGGTAAAAGGGATTCTTTTGTTGGACTCTTGCCCTGTTCAGGTCGCCCTGGCCTTTTCTCCTGCCGACCTCTGAGGAACCTATTTTGTCCAGGTTACATGGTGTGCGCTTTTGGCCCCATCGCCCTTAGTTATCCCTTTTTGTCTAATTACATTATTCATTTGTTGTAAATCCATCTTGTCTCCTGTCTCTGCATCCCGGGGTCACACCCTTGATGAATTCCTAACACTAATGCTCACACTTCTGATTTTCCTTAAGCCACTTTTCCAGTTTTGTGGAGAAAAGTTTTAAAGTCCGACTGTGACTTTCACTCCAGTGGCAAAGAGTTCCACAGATGTGAAGCCTTCACTGAGAATGCAGACTGACCCAGAGTCAACCGGCACCTTTTCACTCTACAGCTCCCACCGACTGCAGCTCCAGTCTGCACACCTTCACTGTATCTTTGTATTTCTTTGCACACCACATCATTGGCTAGCTAATCCATTAAAACACTTAAAATAGCTTTTAAAAATGAGAAATGTATAAAATTATCAAAACTCATCATGTTATATGTTTGGGTGATATGGCAGTGATGATGCTTCATTTTTTTTTGGTCAAATGTCTTCAGTGTTTGTTTATATAACGACAACAGAGGCTTCACTACACATCTCCTGGCCTGTCCCCAGACCATGGCACAATAAGATATATGGCAGTGTTTTTCAATCTTTTTTGAGCCAAGGCACATTTTTTTCATTGAAAAAAATCCCGAGGCACATCACAAGCAGAAAACATTAAAAAAATTAAACTCAGCAGCCGATATTGACAGTAAAAAGTCGTTCTCGCAATTGTTGGATATACATTCAAACCATAACCAACCATGCATCACTATATCTTGTCTCAAAGTAGGTGTACTTTCATGACCAGTCACATCACACCGTGACTTATTTTGAGTTTTTCGGTGTTTTCCTATGTGTAGTGTTTTAGTTCTTGTCTTGCGCTCCTATTTTGTTGTTGATTGTCCTGTCATGTACGGATGCACTTTATGGACGCCGTCTGCTGCTCCACACGCTGTAAGTCTTTGCTGTCGTCCAGCATTCTGTTTTAGTTTCCTTTGCAGCCTGTTCAGTTTTAGTTTCGTTTTGCATAGCTTCAATGCCTTTTCTTAGCGACACACGCCTTTTGTTTATTTTTGGTTTAAGCATTAGATACCTTTTTTTACCTGCACCCTGCCTCCCGCTGTCGTTTGCATATTGTGATCATGACAAACCATGTTCCCGACATCCACAAAGCAATTAGCTACCTGCTGCCACCTACTGATATGGAAGAGTATTACACGGTTACTCTGCCGCGCTCTAGACAGCACAGACACTCAACAACGGCACATTATTTGCGGATTATAATTACTGGTTTGCAAAATATATTTTTAACCCAATTAGGTGAAATGGCATCATCTCCCACGGCACACCAGACTGTATCTCACGGCACACTAGTGTGGTTGAAAAACACTGATATATGGGATAACGTCATTGCATGCATGTAAACGTGTGCAGCTTGAAGAGATAAACAAGGTCTAATAAGCCGGAAACCGTTTATATTTCTTTTTATGGTCTTAGTCATTTTTATAATTCGGACATTAAATTTTAGCTTAGGGTCCAAAATAACACCCACATATTTAAATTCCTTTACCTGCTCTATTTTATTTGGATTAATGTTGACCTGATTTTCATTTAATGATTGTTTCTTCAAAGAGAAACACATTGAGACTGCTTTGTTATGATTTAGGGTTAAACGCTTATTTTGAAGCCATGTTGATATTTCAGTCAGCACAGCAGTGTTGTTGTTAGCTACTGTACTATATTGTAAGTGTCTTTTTAGCCTTTTTACAGTATTTTTCTGCTCTAACTAGCTCAATATGAATCGAAAGAAAACAATGGACAAGTGACGTGCGGTTGGAAACATTCAGGAAGTACATTGGTACTGTACAAATACACAGAACTTTTTTTAACCATTTTAATATAATACTGATGACTCCTGCTAGTTGTGTAGTGCTGATAATGTGACATATAAATTAATGTACTATCCAGCACGTGATTGACACGTCTATTTCCCTTCCTCCATGAACCAACCTTGACAGACACAGAAAACCCCAGTGCTTTGTTCCCATCTGTGAACCTCGTCATCAGTGCTTCTCTGACAAGTCCGAATCAATACTCAATCATAGATGTTTTAGCCCTCAGCTGCTGATGCATTTTTGGTGCAGAACGCCATGAATTCAGAGCATGACTACTTGTGGTCTTTAAAAAAAATACAGGGGAACTGTGGCGATGGATAGAAAGTTAGGGGAACCCTAAGAGACCGTCTACTCTGTAGTGCTACTTCACTCAAACACAGTAGGGTGCTGAAATAATTTGGAATGCAAATGGAAGGAGTTGTGGAAGGAGACTGACAGACAGGCTAGATGTAGGAGACTGTCTCTTTCAATGTTATCCCCATCTGTAACTTTAGCACAAATAATCTTCATACTGACCTCACAGGGCAGCCTGGAAACAAAACCATATTTCATTGGTAAGAGCTTTTCGGAGACAGTTCTAACTTATCTTCAAACATAACATCATTTAAATTAAGGAGGTTAGTTCAAGTGATTACAAGTAGCAGCTACATTGCAATACTCTTAACTAGGGATGTTACAATCAGGGTTTTATTCTGCCGATTCCTATTGTCATCCATTATCCATCCATGAGTGAGGTCTGCCGATACCAATACCAATACGATTACATGTATTAACTGTAATTTTTCCCATTTAATTATGCTGAGAGGTATTGACAGTTTAACAATATCAACACAATATTTAAACTATTTCCGTATTCTATTATGCAGATTTCAGAACAATCAGAGTACATCAGCAGCATTTTAAACAGGCAATTTCCAAAACACATTTTTTTGGAGAGGCAGTAACCAACCCCAAACACTTATTTACACTATTTTTTAAAAACATTATCATTTTTTTAAAAAACAGATTCAACAAAATCATAAATACAAGTGGAACACCTGCGGACAACTAATACCAATACAGAGCCAGCATCTCAACATCGATGGCATTAATCGAAAAAACAGGAAATTATATAATTGAATTCCAATAACAATTTACCCTAATTAAAACTGTATGGTATCAAAAGGTTGTTCTTGAACTGAGAATCAATCTACTCAACAAACAGGAAGCAATATGTGAAGCTCGGTGAACACACGTCTACGATGAAGAATATATCTTAAGGTGTACCCAAGAGATCAATACTAGGACCAAATTGTTCAATCTCTATAACAAACACATTTGTAAAATGACTTTAAGGGGCATTGCAGTTTTTAAAATTTTGCCTATCGTTCACAATTATTATGAGAGACATGGCAATGGATGGTATTTTTTTTAATACATTCTAAATATTAAATAAATGCAATCAAAAGTCCGCCTATAATGGAGGCTAAAGGAGTCGCTCTCTTCCACCTATAAAGCCCTTAAAAACACATCCAAACACCTCTATTGAGGTTTTATATACATTATGTAAGTATATATGTAACGTAGTCACAGGCACATTTATAATAACATTTAATATTTACGTACTTTGATCATTTTTAGCATACGTGGCGCGTTAATTTGAAAAACGCATCACGTTTCTGTTTTTTTTTCCTTCATCACTGATTATTACTCACTTTATGAGAGCCAACAATCATAATAAAACATCCTTTACTGTACAAGGGCTGCTGTCACTATGATGCCGACTGTTAGGATGTTCATATATTCCCATTTAGATGAATAATGTCTCATAATCCTCGCGAAAAACGGGGTGGGGGGACCAAGCGTGTCTTTTCGTGTCGTTCTTGACAGTTCCAGGTCAGAAATGGCTGTCAAAGTGTACCAACTTGTCGGAATACATCCTCAGTAGAGATGTCCAATAATGGCTTTTTTGCCGATATCCGATATTCCGATATTTTGTCCAACTCTTAATTACCGATACCGATATCAACCGATACTGATATATACAGTCGTGGATTTAACACATTATTATGCCTAATTTTGTTGTGATGCCCCGCTGGATGCATTAAACAATGTAACAAGGTTTTCCAAAATAAATCAACTCAAGTTATGGAAAAAAATGCCAACATGGCACTGCCATATTTATTATTGAAGTCACAAAGTGCATTATTTGTTTTAACATGCCTCAAAACAAGACTTTTTCATAACATGGTCACTACTGCCTAGTTTCTCTTGTTATATTCTTATTTTACTGTTATATTTTTATTTTCATTGTTGCTTTTAATTTTTATTCTTATTGTAATATTTTTATATTCTGTTTCCAGTTATACCCCCATTATTTACTTTTTACTTTTTAAATTCGATCTCAATTCTGTACACTGCTGCTGGAATTTAAATTTTTCTGAGGGAACTCTCCTGAAGGAATGAATAAAGTACTATCTATCTATCTATCTATCTATCTATCTATCTATCTATCTATCTATCTATCTATCTATCTATCTATCTATCTATCTATCTATCTATCTATCTATCTATCTATCTATCTATCTATCTATCTATCTATCTATCTATCCAAACAGCAGCTTGGAATTTGGGACATGCTCTCCCTGAGAGAGACTATGAGGAAGTTGAGGTGGGCGGGGTAGGGGGTAGTGGGGGGGTTTATATTGTAGCGTCCCGGAAGAGTTAGTACTGCAAGGGATTCTGGGTATTTGTTCTGTTGTGTTTATGTTGTGTTACGGTGCGGATGTTCTCCCGAAATGTGTTTGTCATTCACGGTGTGGCGCATATTTGTAACAGTGTTAAAGTTGTTTATACGGTCACCGTCAGTGTGACCTGTATGGCTGTTGACCAAGTATGCCTTGCATTAATTTGTGATGAGAACAGCCGGTAGATATTATGTGACTCGGACGGCACGCACGCAAAGGAAATGCCTTTAAGGTTTATTGGCACTCTGTACCTCTCTCTACGTCCGTGTACACAGCGGCGTTTTAAAACGTCATACATTTTACTTTTAGAAACAGATACAGATAATTATGAAACTGATACCGATAATTTCCGATATTACATTTTAAAGCATTTATCGGCCGATAATATCGACAGCCCGATATTATCGGACATCCCTAATCCTCAGCCATCTACTTTCCAAGTGAAAGGCATGATTTATGATCTACAATAAACTTCCAGGGAGCAAAGAAGCGAGGAAAAGTTGATCATGTTGAAATTGTGCAAAATATTGTTATCACAGCGTTGCTATTAATAGATTGTCTGTGTTGGCGCTTATAATAACAATATCACTAATATTTAATATTCAAGTCACAAAATGCAAATGGAGTATTGTTGGCGTTTTTTTGAATGGTTATTTAGTGGATTTTATGGGAGGAATAGAGGACTTCCCATTGGCTCTGCTGTGAACTGACTTTTACAAAAATAAAAAAATAAAAACATACATCGTCATGTCGCTCAAAATGATTGTGAACGATAGGCAACATTCCAAAAAAAGTGCAGTTCCCATTTAAAGTTAGTTGTATTTCTTATTTAAATAACAATATAATACATAAACAAATTAAAGAGGCAGTTTGACAAAAACAGACTATCCTTTCATCTAAATAGAACTAAAATAAGGCTCTTTGGTGACAGTAAGAACGACAGTCGCACGCAAATACAAATAGATGGCATAAACATTGACATAAATCACAATTCTAGGTGTAAGAAAAGAAGATACAATTAACTGGAAACATAAGGTGGAAAATAAAAATGTCAATAATGAATAAAGCTAAATATGTTGTGGACCAAAAATCTTTCAATTTTCTCTACTGCTTGCTAGTGTTACCATATATGTGTTATTGTGCAGGAATATGGGGAAATAATAACAAAAGTACACTTTCTTCACTAACTGTATTACAAAAAAGGTCAACTAAATTGATACATAATGTTGGATATAGAGAGCCCATACAAACTCTTTTTTTTACAGAATTAAAAATATTGAAATTCAAAGATCTGGTGCATTTGCAAACAGCTAAAATGATGTACAAAGCAAACTTTACCCTGCTACCCAAGAATGTACAACAATTATTCTCAACAAAAGAAGAGAAATATAACCTTAGGGAAAAAAATACTACTTCAAATACTTGTATGCACGTACAACACTTAAAACCTTTAGTATAACAGTATGTGGAATTTAATTATGGACTGGATTAAGCAAATAAATTAAAGTACCGTAATTTCCGGACTATAAGCCGCTACTTTTTCCCCTCGTTCTGGTCCCTGCGGCTTATACAAGGGTGCGGCTTATACAAGGGTGCGGCTTATTTACGGCCTGTTCTTCTCCGACATCGACGAAGAGGATTTCGGTGGTTTTAGTACGCAGGAGGAAGACGATGACACAATGATTAAAGACTGACTTTTCATATACCGGTAGGCTGGTTATTTTGATAACGTACAGGCGAGCACTTTGTATTACTTTGCACCGTTGTATTATTTGTACTCTGCACGAATGCTGTTCGCCATGTCAAAGATGTGAAAGTTTGATTGAATGATTGAAAGATTTATTGTTAATAAATGGGACGCTTTGCGTTCCCAAACAGTCATCTCTGTCCCGACAATCCCCTCCGTGGTAGCAGGAACCCCTATATACTACGCTAATTACACATCAAAACCCTGTGGCTTATAGTCGGGTGCGGCTTATATATGGAGCAATCTGTATTTTCCCCTAAATTTAGCTGGTGCGGCTTATAGTCAGGTGCGGCTTATAGTCCGGAAATTACGGTACTAATATGACTCACTTTGAGAAACTGTTCAAATTCAAAGCGTTTACAAAGTACAAGGGATAAGCATCCTGATAAAAATCGGAACCTTATTCGAAAAGTGAGATCATCTTATTCATCTGATTACGTGAATCAACATTTACAAACTGTTTATTGATTAGTACTTCAGTCATTGTTAATGCATGTGTCAGTGTTACAGATTGAGTACAGGAAGTGAACACAAGTTTTAGAAATTGCAATGAAATTGAAAAGTGGTGGAATTAAATACGATCTGCTTCGTCCTACTCCTTTTTGGACATCAAACTGGAAACGTTGGATGCACAATATTGTAACTGCATGCATCGTCAAAATCATAACCATAAACTGAAATCCCACATCCAACCATCCACACACAAGCAGATGTTGTCTATTTCATTGTAAAGGCGAACTTATGAAAACCTCACAATTGTAACTCGACTGTATGTCTTTTTGGCAGATACTAAATATATTTCCGCTTCTGCAGGCCAAATAAAATGTGTTTGTGATGTGCTTCCATGTTTTAATCTTGATATATGTCGCTGTAAAACAGCTTTGTGATTGCTCCTGATTGTCGGCATACGGCAACGATATGATCTTAGACAACAAGCAGACTGCAATTTACACTGCAAGTTAACAATGTTTGAAAGACTTTTGGTGGGTTTGCAACAGCGTTATGAAAGCAGTGATGGCTGCCTTTTCAAATCAAAGGGGAAGAAAGGAAATGGAGTGATGTGGAAAGATTGGTTTGTCTGATGGGACTTTTGAGGCTTTTGAGAGAGGGACTCAACGAGAGGAGCAAGGTCCCCGCTGAATCAAAGCAAGGGGTAGATAATCAAGACCTGGTTGATATGAGACTTTGTGCAGAGGCAAAGGAGAATAAAAACTCTTTAAAAGATTAGCAGTGCTCAAGCAGTGGAACGGCCACCAGGGATCTAAGAGTTGAGCCATTGTTACACCTTGAATTTTCAATCCCTACTATACCCTATTTGGGGTTCGCCATTCAGATCTTGGGTAACTATCTGGCTTTGCTTTAAAGAATAAGTTCTCATCTGCATAATATTCATACACGGCAAGGAGAAATGGAGAGAACGTCACATAAGGTGGAGGGGTGGATGTGGAAGCCATTTAGCCTTGGAATGATGCAGGGAAGCACACTGAGCCACAAATAGAGCAAAATGATTTACTTCAAACCTCAGTAATGTATTCAAAGAAAGCATTTTTTTCCACATATATTCATGTCAACCCTCTTTTGAAAATAAAGCCCATTTAGAACACATTTCTCCTTTTAGTGCTGTAATGCATATCCCTCCCTATGGTAATTCAAAAGAAGATAGCTTGGTTAAGACGGCATGGGGAAAATCAATGATGCCTTACTGGTGAAGAGAGAGCAGACGCATACAAATGAGTGACTACTCCAAGAGGTTTTTTTTGTGTTTTTTTTTTATTGAATTGGAACTTGGGCTGCCACTGGCCGTAAGGATTGTTTAGGACAAACAGTTCTCAAACTTTGTGGGACCACAGAGCTCTCACAAGTGAAAACTTTTTCTAGGGACTCCCCTTAAAGGCCTACTGAAACCCACTACTACCGACCACGCAGTCTGATAGTTTATATATCAATGATGAAATCTTAACATTGCAACACCTGCCAATACGTCCGGGTTAACTTATAAAGTGCAATTTTAAATGTGCCGCTAAACTTCCGGTTCGAAACGCCTCTGAGGATGACGTATGCGCGTGACGTAGCCCGGGGAACACGGGTATGGCTTCCACATTGAAGCTAATACGAAATAGCTGTTTTCATCTCATTCTGGATGTATTCTGGACATCTGTGTTGGTGAATCTGTTGCAATTATGTTCATTGCATTATGGAGAAAGAAGCTGAGCAAGTAAAGAAGAAAGTTCTCGGTGCAAAGCGGACGTATTTTGCGAAGGAAGTCAGCAGCAACACAACACAGCCGGTGTTTCATTGTTTACACTCCCGAAAGATGCAGTCAAGATCGAAGAACTCGGATAACAGAGACTCTAACCAGGAGGACTTTTGACTTCGATACGCAGACGCCTGTAGGGAACTGGGACAACACAGACTCTTACCAGGATTACTTTGATTTGGATGACAGACGCAGACGTGCTACCGTGAGTATGCAGCTTTGGCTTCCAAACATTTGATCGCTTGACCGTACGTGCGCATCACGTACGTAACTTTGTTTAAATATATAAGCTTTATGAACCTTGGGTTAGGTGAACGGTCTTTTGGGCTGAGTGATTGTGTGTGTTGATCAGGTGTTTGAATTGTATTGGCGTGTTCTATGGAGCTAGGAGCTAGCAGAGGAGCTAGGAGCTAGCATAACAAACATGTAGGTGTTTTTATGCAGGATTAATTTGTGGCATATTAAATATAAGCCTGGTTGTGTTGTGGCTAATAGAGTATATATATGTCTTGTGTTTATTTACTGTTGTAGTCATTCCCAGCTGAATATCAGGTACCGTGAGTAGCAGCTGCGCTTCCAAACATTTGATCGCTTGCCAGTACGTGCGCGTCACGTACGTTACTTTGTTTAAATATATAAGCTTTATGAACCTTGGGTTAGGTGAACGGTCTTTTGGGCTGAGTGATTGTGTGTGTTGTGCAGGTGTTTGAATTGGATTGGCGGCTTATATGGAGCTAGGAGCTAGGAGCTAGCATAGGAGCTAGGAGCTAGCATAACAAACACTGAGGTGTTTTTATGCAGGATTCATTTGTGGCATATTAAATATAAGCCTGGTTGTGTTGTGGCTAATAGAGTATATATATGTCTTGTGTTTATTTACTGTTGTAGTCATTCCCAGCTGAAAATCAGGTCACCCCCGGCTCTCACAGCATCTTCCCTATCTGAATAGCTTCAACTCCCCACTAGTCCTTCACTTGCACTTTACTCATCCACAAATCTTTCATCCTCGCTCAAATTAATGGGGAAATTGTCGCTTTCTCGGTCCGAATTTCTCTCACTTCTGGCGGCCATCATTGTAAACAATAGGGAACTTTGCGTATATGTTCAACTGACTACGTCACGCTACTTTCGGAAGGGGCAAGCCTTTTTTTTATCAGATACCAAAAGTTGCGATCTTTATCGTCGTTGTTCTATACTAAATCCTTTCAGCAAAAATATGGCAATATCGCGAAATGATCAAGTATAACACATAGAATAGATCTGCTATCCCCGTTTAAATTAAAAGAAATAATTTTAGTAGGCCTTTAAGGTCCCCATTCAGATTAATAAACATTTTTTTAAAAATCTGCCGAGTTGCACTACAGTACTGTATATACTAGGGCTGTGAATCTTTGGTTGTCCCACGATTCGATTGAATACCGATTCTCGGGGTCACGATTCGATTTAAAATCGATTTTTTTCGATTCAACGCGATTCTCGATTCAAAAACATTATTTTCCAGATTCAAAAGGATTCTCTATTCATTCAATACATAGGATTTCAGCAGGATCTACCCCAGTCTGCTGACATGCAAGCAGAGTAGTAGATGATTGTAAAAAGCTATTATAATTGTAAAGGACAATGTTTAATCGACTGATGGCAATAATGTACATTTGTTTTAACTATTAAATGAACCAAAAATATGACTTATTTTATCTTTTTTGAAAATATTGGACACAGTGTGTTGTCAAGCTTATGAGATGCGATGCAATGGTAAGCCACTGTGACACTATTGTTCTTTATTTTTATAAATATCTAATGATAATGTCAATGAGGGATTTTTAATCACTGCTATGTTGAAATTGTAACTAATATTGATACTGTTGTTGATAATATTCATTTTTGTTTCACTACTTTTGGTTTGTTCTGTGTCGTGTTTGTGTCTCCTCTCAATTGCTCTGTTTATTGCGGTTCTGAGTGTTGCTGGGTCGGGTTTGGTTTTGGAATTGGATTGCATTGTTATGGTATTGCTGTGTATTGTTTTGTTGGATTGATTAATTTAAAAAAAAATATATAATTTAAAAAAATAAATGAAAAAAATAAAAATAAAAATAAAAATATAGATTTTTTAAAAAATGAGAATCGATTCAGAATCGCACAACGTGAGAATCGCGATTACAATTTGAATCAATTTTTCCCCACACCCCTAGTATATACCATAGGAATTACCGACCTACATATTTGTACAGTATATTAGCAAAATTTGCACACTTGAGTGTCCGCCCTGATATCGGTAGGTCGTGAGTTCAAACCCCGGCCGAGTCATACCAAAGACCAAAAAAATGGGACCTGTTACCTCCCTGCTTGACACTCAGCATCAATGGTTGGAATTGGGGGTTAAATCACCAAAAATGATTCACGGGCGCGGCCACCGCTGCTGCTCACTGCTCCCTTCACCTCCCAGGGGGTGATCGAGGGTGATGGGTCAAATGCGGAGAATCATTTCGCCACACCTAGTGTGTGTGTGACAATTGTGGGTACTTTAACTTTAAGTTAGGGCCTGATCTACTAAAAAGTTTTCATGTACTAAAACACAAGCAAACTTCATAGTGCACGCAAAACTGATCTAGAAAGCTTCTGCGCAGAGAATCGCAAAATTGAAACTATAGCCTGTCTTCATGTATACGTAATATATGCTGATTATCATAACAGCCGCAATACTGTGAGGAGGACATGCACATACAATCATTTTGTATCAAGCCTAAAACTGTTTACAGCCGTTGTCCATGTTTGGAGAGTACGTGCAAACTGGCACAGTTACGCACAAATGGTTGTAAAATGGAGGTGATCACGCTTCAAATACAGATAATAAAGAGATAATCCTGCGTCCCAAGTGTGCTTATCAAAAAATGTGGACGATGCATGGCCAATTTATAATTGTAAAGCTGGTAGAGAAACACTACGGTTACGGAACTAATATCTCTTCATCGATGGCATTAATAAAAAATAACAGAAAACAATACCAATGCAATAGATGGTAAAGAGTGTGCAGCAGCAGTATTTATGGATTTAACAAAAGCATTTGACACAATCAATCATGTATCCGTCCATTCTATACCGCTTGTCCCTTACGGGTTCACGGGGGGTGCTGGAGCCTATCCCAGCTGCACACGGGCGGAAGGCGGGGTACATCCTGGACAAGTTGCACCCTCATCACAGAGCTAACACAGATAGACAGACAACATTCACACTCACATTCATACACTAGGGCCAATTTAGTGTCGCCAATCAACCTATCCCCAGGTGCATGTCTTTGGAGGTGGGAGGAAGCCAGGAGTACCCGGAGGGAACCCACACAGTCACGGGGAGAACGTGCAAACTCCACACAGAAAGATCCCGAGCCCAGGATCGAACCTTTGTATTGTGAGGCACACGTACTAACCCCTGTTCCACCGTGCTGCCACAATCAATCACAACATCTTAATTAATAAATTAGAAAGGTATGGCACCAGACGTATACGTGGGTACGAGGCTGGGGTGAGTGACAGCCTGAACGCTATACTAATTTATTGGGCCGCCGAGCAATTTGAATTTGATATGAATTGTAATTGAATTAAATTAATTAAATTAAAAAATATATATATATACACTACAGTTCAAAAGTTTGGGGTCACATTGAAATGTCCTTATTTTTGAAGGAAAAGCACTGTACTTTTCAATGAAGATAACTTTAAACTAGTCTTAACTTTAAAGAAATACACTCTATACATTGCTAATGTGGTAAATGACTATTCGAGCTGCAAATGTCTGGTTTTTGGTGCAACATCTACATAGGTGTATAGAGGCCCATTTCCAGCAACTATCCCTCCAGTGTTCTAATGGTACAATGTGTTTGCTCATTGGCTCAGAAGGCTAATTGATGATTAGAAAACCCTTGTGCAATCATGTTCACACATCTGAAAACAGTTTAGCTCGTTACAGAAGCTACAAAACGGACCTTCCTTTGAGCAGATTGAGTTTCTGGAGCATCACATTTGTGGGGTCAATTAAACGATCAAAATGGCCAGAAAAAGAGAACTTTCATCTGAAACTCGACAGTCCATTCTTGTTCTTAGAAATGAAGGCTATTCCACAAAATGGTTTGTGTGACCCCAAACTTTTGAACGGTAGTGTATATGTTAAATCACTAACGGTAACATAAGCTAGCTGACGGGGTTCTTGATATTTTTTTTTTGTTTGAAAAATAAAACCTTGAGCAAGCTGCAAAGAAACTCTTTAATGATAGTACATGCACAAACCTAATTAAAATATGCTGGTTTGCACCACTTGTTATCAGTTGTACACACAATCTTAGTAGATGACATGCAACACCCCCACTAATAGTATGTGCAATTACATTTATTTTATATTTGCACCTCTTAGATCATACCCTTAGTTCATCCACAGCACAAGTGACTGATGTATGTGTTGCTTACAAGATTTACAGTAATGTCAGAGCTTTAAATTCACTAACCTGAATGTACTGTAAGTGAGCATTACTGGCTCAGTAGGTTTGTTTAATTGGCCTGATGGTTCCAGTTAAAAGTGATGTACTTTTTAACAATACACCATTAATGAATTAATATATTGCAAACAAAAAAAGCAGATTCCTAACCTTTATTTGCGGAGCCCTGGATGTTAGAATCGTACTATGGATGCACATTTCACTACCTCACTACCTTTTCAGTCATAGGTGCATCCTTCTAAAATCACCCTTGCTGTGGACATTTGGTTCTGGTCTATATTTTTATTCAGAATTAAAAAAAAAAAAATAGATTGTTCACGCACAACACATCCTCAATCCATTGCGGAGGATACTGGTTATCAGGAGGATATCAACAAATGATTGTCTCTCCACATACACCACAGCTCATTGTGACAAAAAATTGAGGCTGTGAATAATTAGAAGAAAGAATGAATCGGCCAGGTGGGCCTTCACTGAACCAAATGAGACCAACACATCCGAGGGTGGGAAGAGAGAAGAAAAACATACTAATTTATTCTAACAACAATGCCCCAGAGTTAATTGGGCAGCGGTCTCAGTAGTTGTCTTGGACATGAAATTGCCTGGCGTTCTTGCTCTGACAAGCTGATAATGGGCACTGTGGGATGGTGGGTCACCTGTTAGTGGGATGGGGAGGACTGTTCTCCAGGTAACAGAGTGAGCCAGTCAAAGGAAAGGACACAGGCAGAAACCATAGAGTGACAATCAAAAACCATTATGCAACAAATTGCCTGCCAGTTGTAGAAAATGTTTCAGTTGAAAACTTTTGCATCCCGGGAATCAGTTTCTCTTTAAGTTAAGTATCGTTGCGACTTTAAACATGTTTTAAAGTTGAAAAAGGTTACCCTTTTATTTTTTTGACTTCTTGCTCCTCATAAGAGTTGTGTTTTAGCACTTCAGCATGATTTCATTAGTTGTATCCATATATAAGAACATATATGTTTATATATATATATATATATATATATATATATATATATATATATATATATATATATATATATATATATATATATATATATATATATATATAGTTGTATCCATATATAAGAACATATATGTTTATTTATATATATATATATATATATATATATATATATATATATATATATATATATATATATATATATATATATATATATATATATATATATATATATATAGCCAATAATGACATTTTTTGTGGTCCTATTTGTTTATAAAAACACAAGAGGCTATATCATCCCTACAAGCCTGTTTCGCAGGTTTCCATGCAGGAATTTTTTTTTAATATATATATATATATATATATATATATATATATATATATATATATATATATATATATATATATATATATATATATATAAAATTAATATATATATATATATATATATATATATATATATATATATATATATATATATATATATATTAAATTTATATATATATATATATATATATATATATATATATATATATATATATATATATATATATATATATATATATATATATATATATATATATTTAAAAAAAATTCCTGCAGGGAAACCTGCGAAACAGGCTTGTAGGGATGATATAGCCTCTTGTGTTTTTATAAACAAATAGGACCACAAAAAATGTCATTATTGGCTTCATTTTAACAAAAAATCTTACAGTACATTAAACATATGTTTCTTATTGCAACTTTGTCCTTAAATAATATAGTAAACATACGAGACAACTTGTCTTTCATTAGTAAGTAAGCAAACAAAGAATCCTAATTTAGCTGCTGACGTATGCAGTAACATATTGTGTCATTTTCCATTCTATTATGTCGTCAAAATTATTAAGGACAAGTGGTAGAAAATTATTTTTTAATCCACTTGTTCATTTCCTGTTAATAGCTGCTTACTTTCTCTCTTAACACGTTCTATCTACACTGTAAAACAAATCCTATTTTTATGGTTAATTTACTCTAAATTTCTACTTTAATTTTTCTATTTTTTTTAAATAGTTTATAAAACTGTAGAATTGAAGACATTATCTGTAAATAAACAATCCGCCTGCTATTTTAAGTAATATGCCAGTAATGACAAACTATGTATATTTCTATTTTTTTACAGAAAAATACCAAATTAATTATACATAGCATTTTCTTTTTTCTTAAATTACTTTCAAATTCATGTAAAATTACAGTAATTATCTTTCATTAAATATGTAGCTTGTTAAATAAAAGTCTGTGTCCATACTAACAATCTAACACAGGAGTGTCAAACTCAAATACAGAGTGGGCCAAAATTTAAAAGTGAACACATTAACCTTTAACGTACTCCAAGAGCTATCGTCACGTCTGCTTTTCATCCCTTCAAACATCGTTCAGACCCAGTCACAAGAAGTGTGCGGCTTCTGTACGCACACACGAGCGATGCAACGCATACTTCATCAACAGCGATACAGGTTACACTGACGGTACCAGTATAAAAAACTTTTAACACTGTTAGAAATATACGCCACACTGTGAACCCACACCAAACAAGAATGACAAACACATTTCGGGAGAACATCCGCACGGTAACACAATATAAACACAATATAGACACAACAGGACAAATACCCAGAATCCTTTGCGGCACTAACTCTTCCGGGACGCTACAAAATACACTCCCCGCTACCACCAAACCCCGCTCCCCACCCCACACACACCTTGTAGCATCCTGGGAGAGTTAGTGCTGCATAATTTAACTTTAGCCTACTACTACAACTATATTATTTACCAGCAACATAAAGTGGAACAGAGGCAGAGGTGTCCTGCCACAGTCAGTAACAAATAAACAGAAAACAGTAGTGGTCAAATACAAATAAGGCAACAAGAGAAGTATCCTACACTTCTCTTTTGTAAAGTAAATCTGAACAGCCTATATGGGCATCTACATCAACTATAGGATTTGCCTGAGAAGCTGAACAGGACAACAACAAAAAAAACAAAAACAAAAAAATATATATATTTTATTTTTATTTTTATTTTTTTTTTTACTTGTGGCGGACGTAATTCTTTCGTGGCAGGCCGCCACAAATAAATGAATGTGTGGGAAACACTGCCAGTGCTGTATGCGGTATCGAAAAGGCCTGCCGCCTAAAATCTCTCAAACCATGAGGATAATTTGTGTGTGCACTGCAGATATAAAGTGAAGTAATTGTGCATGTAAAATATGTGCAGCCTATGAGTGAATCCGTGACTGCAGTGGCATTCTCCAATAGATGTGCATTTGCGTGTTGTGTTGCAGCCTGCTGTGTGTGTTACTAGTTAGCGTCTGGGCAGCAGCGGGAAGCTGGAGGACAGAATGTCACAGTGCACTGACATTTCTGTGCACAGCGATAAGAGAGACGGCAAAATCGTTTCGCTCCGTGTTCATTCCTGCTCTAGAGGTTTTCCTTTTTGTTGCCGCTATTGTCTTTCCTCTTCTGTATACCTCACTGTTTGTTTTTTGTTTTTGTTTTTTTTACTTTTATTTTGACATTCAGGAAATAATTAAGTGATCTAAACATATTCCCACATTACTTCAGAACTTGGCTTACACATTTTTTTTCCTTCTTTTTTTTTAAGGCTCCCATTATGCCTGGTTCACACCAACGGCGCTTGCCGCGCTTTAAAGCGGTGAGCTAAGCGCCGTCATTTTTGTCAATTTTTCCACTAATATCCCGATCTCCGAAGTAATGTTATGCTTTGATACGCTCTGATGCGCTCTGATACGAATTATTTGCCGCTTTGTTACCGTTCCTCACGATTTGATTGCGTTTTGATCCCGCTTTGATACGCTTTAAATCACGCTTTGATACGTTTTATTACACTTTATTGAACTTTATTACGCTTTGATGCGATCCTGACGCTTTAAATCAGGCTCTGACACGATTATCAAGCTCTGTTGTGCATTGTTATAACAAAAATAAGAAAAAAATGTGAAAAACTCAGTATACTAAGTTTTCCCCACATTTTTTAGATTTATCTATTTATTTGATTTCTCTTTTTGTTTTATTATATACAGGATAAAACACATAATGTAATAAAAAAGAGAAATATGATAAACAAATAAGTAAAAAAAATGTGAAAAACTCAGTATACTAAGTTTTCCCCACTTTTTTTCGATTTATCTATTTATTTGATTTCTCTTTTTGTTTTATTATATACAGGATAAAACACATAATGTAATAAAAAAGAGAAATATGATAAACAAATAAGTATTTTTTTTTTTGAAAAACTCAATGTACTAAGTTTTCCCCACATTTTTTTAGATTTATCTATTTATTTGATTTCTCTTTTTGTTTTATTATATACAGGATCAAACACATAATGTAATAAAAAAGAGAAATATGATAAACAAATAAGTAAAAAAAAATGTGAAAAACTCAGTATACTAAGTTTTCCCCACATTTTTTAGATTTATCTATTTATTTGATTTCTCTTTTTGTTTTATTATATACAGGATAAAACACATAATGTAATATAAAAGAGAAATATGATAAACAAATAAGTAAAAAAAAATTTGAAAAACTCAGTATACTAAGTTTTCCCCACATTTTTTAGATGTATCTATTTATTTGATTTCTCTTTTTGTTTTATTATATACAGGATAAAACACATAATGTAATAAAAAAGAGAAATATGATAAACAAATAAGTTAAAAAAAAAGTGAAAAACTCAGTATACTAAGTTTTCCCACATTTTTTTAGATGTATCTATTTATTTGATTTCTCTTTTTGTTTTATTATATACAGGATAAAACACATAATGTAATAAAAAAGAGAAATATGATAAACAAATAAGTAAAAAAAAAAGTGGAAAAACTCAGTACACTAAGTTTTCCCCACATTTTTTTAGATTTATCTATTTATTTGATTTCTCTTTTTGTTTTATTATATACAGGATAAAACACATAATGTAATAAAAAAGAGAAATATGATAAACAAATAAGTACTTTTTTTTTTTTTAAAACTCAGTATACTAAGTTTTCCCTACATTTTTTTAGATTTATCTATTATTTGATTTCTCTTTTTGTTTTATTATATACAGGATAAAACACATAATGTAATAAAAAGGAGAAATATGATAAACAAATAAGTTAAAAAAAAGGTGAAAAACTCAGTATACTAAGTTTTCCCCACATTTTTTCCGATTTATCTATTTATTTGATTTCTCTTTTTGTTTTATTATATACAGGATAAAACACATAATGTAATAAAAAAAAGAAATATGATAAACAAATAAGTAAAAAAAAAAGTGAAAAACTCAGTATACTAAGTTTTCCCCACATTTTTTTAGATTTATCTATTTATTTGATTTCTCTTTTTGTTTTATTATATACAGGATAAAACACATAATGTAATAAAAAAGAGAAATATGATAAACAAATAAGTAAATTTGTTTTTGAAAAACTCAGTATACTAAGTTTTCCCCACATTTTTTTCGATTTATCTATTTATTTAATTTCTCTTTTTGTTTTATTATATACAGGATAAAACACATAATGTAATAAAAAAGAGAAATATGATAAACAAATAAGTAAAAAAAAATTGTGAAAAACTCAGTATACTAAGTTTTCGCCACATTTTTTTCGATTTATCTATTTATTTGATTTCTCTTTTTGTTTTATTATATACAGGATAAAACACATAATGTAATAAAAAAGAGAAATATGATAAACAAATAAGTACATTTTTTTTTGAAAAACTCAGTATACTAAATTTTCCCCACATTTTTTTAGATTTATCTATTATTTGATTTCTCTTTTTGTTTTATTATATACAGGATAAAACACATAATGTAATAAAAAAGAGAAATATGATAAACAAATAAGTAAAAAAAAAAGTGAAAAACTCAGTATACTAAGTTTTCGCCACATTGTTTAGATGTATCTATTTATTTGATTTCTCTTTTTGTTTTATTATATACAGGATAAAACACATAATGTAATAAAAAAGAGAAATATGATAAACAAATAAGTTAAAAAAAATGTGAAAAACTCAGTATACTAAGTTTTCCCACATTTTTTTAGATTTATCTATTTATTTGATTTCTCTTTTTGTTTTATTATATACAGGATAAAACACATAATGTAATAAAAAAGAGAAATATGATAAACAAATAAGTACTTTTTTTTTTGAAAAACTCAGTATACTAAGTTTTCCCCACATTTTTTTAGATTTATCTATTATTTGATTTCTCTTTTTGTTTTATTATATACAGGATAAAACACATAATGTAATAAAAAAGAGAAATATGATAAACAAATAAGTAAAAAAAAAAGTGAAAAACTCAGTATACTAAGTTTTCCCCACATTGTTTAGATTTATCTATTTATTTGATTTCTCTTTTTGTTTTATTATATACAGGATAAAACACATAATGTAATAAAAAAGAGAAATATGATAAACAAATAAGTACTTTTTTTTTTTTTAAAACTCAGTATACTAAGTTTTCCCTACATTTTTTTAGATTTATCTATTATTTGATTTCTCTTTTTGTTTTATTATATACAGGATAAAACACATAATGTAATAAAAAGGAGAAATATGATAAACAAATAAGTTAAAAAAAAGGTGAAAAACTCAGTATACTAAGTTTTCCCCACATTTTTTCCGATTTATCTATTTATTTGATTTCTCTTTTTGTTTTATTATATACAGGATAAAACACATAATGTAATAAAAAAAAGAAATATGATAAACAAATAAGTAAAAAAAAAAGTGAAAAACTCAGTATACTAAGTTTTCCCCACATTTTTTTAGATTTATCTATTTATTTGATTTCTCTTTTTGTTTTATTATATACAGGATAAAACACATAATGTAATAAAAAAGAGAAATATGATAAACAAATAAGTAAATTTGTTTTTGAAAAACTCAGTATACTAAGTTTTCCCCACATTTTTTTCGATTTATCTATTTATTTAATTTCTCTTTTTGTTTTATTATATACAGGATAAAACACATAATGTAATAAAAAAGAGAAATATGATAAACAAATAAGTAAAAAAAAATTGTGAAAAACTCAGTATACTAAGTTTTCGCCACATTTTTTTCGATTTATCTATTTATTTGATTTCTCTTTTTGTTTTATTATATACAGGATAAAACACATAATGTAATAAAAAAGAGAAATATGATAAACAAATAAGTACATTTTTTTTTGAAAAACTCAGTATACTAAATTTTCCCCACATTTTTTTAGATTTATCTATTATTTGATTTCTCTTTTTGTTTTATTATATACAGGATAAAACACATAATGTAATAAAAAAGAGAAATATGATAAACAAATAAGTAAAAAAAAAAGTGAAAAACTCAGTATACTAAGTTTTCGCCACATTGTTTAGATGTATCTATTTATTTGATTTCTCTTTTTGTTTTATTATATACAGGATAAAACACATAATGTAATAAAAAAGAGAAATATGATAAACAAATAAGTTAAAAAAAATGTGAAAAACTCAGTATACTAAGTTTTCCCACATTTTTTTAGATTTATCTATTTATTTGATTTCTCTTTTTGTTTTATTATATACAGGATAAAACACATAATGTAATAAAAAAGAGAAATATGATAAACAAATAAGTACTTTTTTTTTTGAAAAACTCAGTATACTAAGTTTTCCCCACATTTTTTTAGATTTATCTATTATTTGATTTCTCTTTTTGTTTTATTATATACAGGATAAAACACATAATGTAATAAAAAAGAGAAATATGATAAACAAATAAGTAAAAAAAAAAGTGAAAAACTCAGTATACTAAGTTTTCCCCACATTGTTTAGATTTATCTATTTATTTGATTTCTCTTTTTGTTTTATTATATACAGGATAAAACACATAATGTAATAAAAAAGAGAAATATGATAAACAAATAAGTACTTTTTTTTTTGAAAAACTCAGTATACTAAGTTTTCACCACATTTTTTTAGATTTATCTATTATTTGATTTCTCTTTTTGTTTTATTATATACAGGATAAAACACATAATGTAATAAAAAAGAGAAATATGATAAACAAATAAGTAAAAAAAAAAGTGAAAAACTCAGTATACTAAGTTTTCCCCACATTGTTTAGATTTATCTATTTATTTGATTTCTCTTTTTGTTTTATTATATACAGGATAAAACACATAATGTAATAAAAAAGAGAAATATGATAAACAAATAAGTAAAAAAAATGTGAAAAACTCAGTATACTAAGTTTTCCCCACATTTTTTAGATTTATCTATTTATTTGATTTCTCTTTTTGTTTTATTATATACAGGATAAAACACATAATGTAATAAAAAAGAGAACTATGATAAACAAATAAGTATTTTTTTTTTGAAAAACTCAGTATACTAAGTTGTCCCCACATTTTTTTAGATGTATCTATTATTTGATTTCTCTTTTTGTTTTATTATATACAGGATAAAACACATAATGTAATAAAAAAGAGAAATATGATAAACAAATAAGTAAAAAAAATGTGAAAAACTCAGTATACTAAGTTTTCCCCACATTTTTTAGATTTATCTATTTATTTGATTTCTCTTTTTGTTTTATTATATACAGGATAAAACACATAATGTAATAAAAAAGAGAATTATGATAAACAAATAAGTAAAAAAAAAAAGTGAAAAACTCAGTATACTAAGTTTTCCCCACATTTTTTAGATTTATCTATTTATTTGATTTCTCTTTTTGTTGTATTATATACAGGATAAAACACATAATGTAATAAAAAAGAGAAATATGATAAACAAATAAGTACTTTTTTTTAAATTTAAACTCAGTATACTAAGTTTTCCCCACATTTTTTTAGATTCATCTATTATTTGATTTCTCTTTTTGTTTTATTATATACAGGATAAAACACATAATGTAATAAAAAAGAGAAATATGATAAACAAATAAGTAAAAAAAAAAGTGAAAAACTCAGTATACTAAGTTTTCCCCACATTGTTTAGATGTATCTATTTATTTGATTTCTCTTTTTGTTTTATTATATACAGGATAAAACACATAATGTAATAAAAAAGAGAAATATGATAAACAAATAAGTAAAAAAAAAATTGAAAAACTCAGTATACTAAGTTTTCCCCACATTTTTTAGATGTATCTATTTATTTGATTTCTCTTTTTGTTTTATTATATACAGGATAAAACACATAATGTAATAAAAAAGAGAAATATGATAAACAAATAAGTTTACAAAAATGTGAAAAACTCAGTATACTAAGTTTTCCCACATTTTTTTAGATTTATCTATTTATTTGATTTCTCTTTTTGTTTTATTATATACAGGATAAAACACATAATGTAATAAAAAAGAGAAATATGATAAACAAATAAGTACTTTTTTTTTTGAAAAACTCAGTATACTAAGTTTTCCCCACATTTTTTTAGATTTATCTATTATTTGATTTCTCTTTTTGTTTTATTATATACAGGATAAAACACATAATGTAATAAAAAAGAGAAATATGATAAACAAATAAGTAAAAAAAAAATGTGAAAAACTCAGTATACTAAGTTTTCCCCACATTTTTTAGATTTATCTATTTATTTGATTTCTCTTTTTGTTTTATTATATACAGGATAAAACACATAATGTAATAAAAAAGAGAAATATGATAAACAAATAAGTAAAAAAAAAAAGTGAAAAACTCAGTATAATAAGTTTTCCCCACATTTTTTTCGATGTATCTATTTATTTGATTTCTCTTTTTGTTTTATTATATACAGGATAAAACACATACTGTAATAAAAAAGAGAAATATGATTAACAAATAAGTAAAAAAAAAAAGTGAAAAACTCAGTATACTAAGTTTTCCCCACATTTTTTCGATTTATCTATTTATTTGATTTCTCTTTTTGTTTTATTATATACAGGATAAAACACATAATGTAATAAAAAAGAGAAATATGATAAACAAATAAGTTTTTTTTTTTTTTTAAACTCAGTATTCTAAGTTTTCCCCACATTTTTTTAGATTTATCCATTATTTGATTTCTCTTTTTGTTTTATTATATACAGGATAAAACACATAATGTAATAAAAAAGAGAAATATGATAAACAAATAAGTATTTTTTTTTTTTTTTAAACTCAGTATACTAAGTTTTCCCCACATTTTTTTAGATTTATCCATTATTTGATTTCTCTTTTTGTTTTATTATATACAGGATAAAACACATAATGTAATAAAAAAGAGAAATATGATAAACAAATAAGTAAAAAAAAAAGGTGAACAACTCAGTAGACTAAGTTTTCCCCACATTTTTTTAGATTTATCTATTTATTTGATTTCTCTTTTTGTTTTATTATATACAGGATAAAACACATAATGTAATAACAAAGAGAAATATGATAAACAAATAAGTAAAAAAAAAAAAGTGAAAAACTCAGTATACTAAGTTTTCCCCACATTTTTTAGATGTATCTATTTATTTGATTTCTCTTTTTGTTTTATTATATACAGGATAAAACACATAATGTAATAAAAAAGAGAAATATGATAAACAAATAAGTAAAAAAAAAAAAGTGAAAAACTCAGTATACTAAGTTTTCCCACATTTTTTTAGATTTATCTATTTATTTGATTTCTCTTTTTGTTTTATTATATACAGGATAAAACACATAATGTAATAAAAAAGACAAATATGATAAACAAATAAGTAAAAAAAAAATGTGAAAAACTCAGTATACTGTTTTCCACACATTTGTTGTATTCATTTACTTTTTCAATCTCTCTTTTTTTCCGTTATATTATGTTTATCATTTATTATTTATTATGTTTTATATCTTCATTTATTTTATTTATTTGTCATCTTAATAAATATCTATCTTTCATTTCTTATGCTAGTTGACAATAATAACAGGCATTTATTTTAAACGTAACATATTCTCTTTATTATTAAGGAATATGTTATCAACATGTACAGCAAGCAACAAACTTGACCAAACAAAAAAGCACAAATAGTATCACTGTTCACCAATCAGGTTACATAATGTGGGGTTCATATGACAAAGGGTACATTATGTTGTATGAGTTGATACAAGAGAGTGGATCAACATTGTCCACAAAGTAGAAAGTTAAGAACCATTTTTGTTTACATTTTCATACAGAAAAATTATAGACAGTAATGTCAAACTGTAACATCAAACAGCAAACTCTAACAGAAGTACAGAAACAATGATCATCGTATAAAAAAGGCAATGATGCAAAATAGAATGGATTTGTAATCCTGTGTTGGTTTTACATAAAGTTTCAATGTCACTAGTCAATATCACAGTCACTTCCTATTTGTAGTTGTAGACTGGGGTCCGCGCTTTGAACCAAGATCTGTTAAGCTTTCCTACGCTTTGAGTCAAGCTTTGCTGAGCTTTGTCAGGCTTTGTCACGCTTTGATACGCTCTCTGCGCTTTATTCCATTCTTGACAGAGCGCATAATTTTTTTACCTTTTAGCCTTCATTTCAGTTTATTGCACTGGAGAATAATACAATCTCTTGATCAACTTGACATGCATTTGCATCACTGAACTCAGAAAGCAATGTGGTCTACATACAACACACAAAGATAAAGATATGTTTTAAAGGGCCAATTTATTTCATGCCAGAGCAAATTGACAAAACTATTTTAAACAGCTGCAACATAATGGCACTTTAACTTTAAGTAGATAGGATCTTTGATCCAAGACACAACTTACATTTAACTAAAATTGTATTTTCTTTGTGCTCGACAAAAGAAAAGTATTGAGAATGTCTACATGTTAAGAAACACGACTTCTGGCTTCACAATGATGTCTTGTTAGTTGTTATGAGGGTAGCGGATGTGTGTGTGTCTGTGGCCCTTTAAGATATGACAGCATGTGAGGTGAGTGACGTCAGTGAGTGAGTGGGCGAGAGAGGTGAGGGACCGGCGACAGTGAGTGCGTGCAGGTGCTCTAGCTTGGTGGATGACTGCATCCAATAAAGTCACAAAGTTGCAACAAACGAAAAGACACTTCACCCTTGCTCCTGATGGCTGCTGGTTAGCGCCTTGCATGGCAGCTCCCGCCATCAGTGTGTGAATGTGTGTGTGAATGGGTGAATGTGGAAATAGTGTCAAAGCGCTTTGAGTACCTTGAAGGTCGAAAAGCGCTATACAAGTATAACCCATTTATCATTTATCATTTACCATGAATTGATTAACGTGGACCCCGACTTAAACAAGTTGAAAAACGTATTCGGGTGATACCATTTAGTGGTCAATTGTACGGAATATGTACTGTACTGTGCAATATACTAATAAAGGTTTCAATCAATCAATCAAGGCCCTGATACAAGCAGTCTTGCAGTGTGTTTACGTAGCAGTTAACTTCTAAATGTCCTCCACTGAACACACAAGGTCGGTCCTTTCTTGTATCTTAGTGAAGTCATTTACTCAAGGTAAACATGGTAGGCTATATAGGCCTCTAGAAAGTAGCAGCTGCTGTACACAAAACACCGAAGCACACAATAGCACACACAAGCCTGACATATGTGATGTGAAGTAAATTATATTTGTAGAGCGCTTTTTCTCAAGAAACACTATATCTATATGTGGAGGGGGGTGTGGCCTGCGGGCCTGCCGCGGAACTGGGTGGGCAAGGACCGGCCTCGAAGACAGCGACAGGTGAGTAGATGGCCCAGGTGGGCCTTGTTATCTAATCACCGGTCGCCTTAATAAGCAGCAGCCGGAACGAGACACAGGGTGGGAGTTGGAGTGGGAGCCATAGAGAGACAGACACGTACTCAGAAAATACATTTTGCTGGAAAGCAAAAGCCTTGCACTATTTATGAAAATAAAACAGTGTTGTACCCTGAAATCCGGGCTCTCGTGGCAGTGTGTGGTGGTCCGAGGAACCCACTAGAGGGAAACCCCTACACTATATTTAGGCTACCGAATTTTCCGGACTATAAGGCGCACTTAAAATCTTTTTTTTTTTCCTCAAAACTCGACAGTGCGCCTTATAACCCGGTGCGCTGGTGTACGGAATAATTCTGGTTTTGCTTACCGACCTGGAAGCAATTTTATTTGGTACATGATGTAATGATAAGTGTGACCAGTAGATGGCAGTCAAATATAATAGATACGTGTAGACTGCAATATGATGGCAATATGACTCAAGTAAACAACACCAACATTTGATATGCTCCACTGAAAATGTGGAACATTACACACAGCGCTCAAAGATCTACCAAAGTGTTTTAGTACGACTTTGGTAAGCTATGACGCTGCACCGCTTTATGTGCGTCAACATATGAGTATTATTATGGTGTCTGTATGAGGTAAGACATTATCTGGCGTTTTGTTTCGCAATATTATGCAAAAGCAACTTTTCTTACTTTCCGGTACCTGCTGATCTGTATTTGGGATCTGCATAAATCCTGAAAAATTGTGCACATCCGCCTTTGTAGTCCGTGCCGACAATGTAGTTGATAAGCTTCATCTTTTTCTCTATCGTCTTGTTATGGGACATTCATCTTCCGCTGTTGCCATTTCTAATATACAGTAGTGTAAAGTTCTTACTTATATCCGCTAAAACATACCGGTGTAGTGAGTTTACATTATTCACCCAAGGAACTTTAGTTATTAGAGAGTTCCGGTCGGACAGTTTTTTTTGTTGTTGTTTCCGGATGAGAATATGTTGCTCCGTTATTGATTTTAGTAAAGTCTGAATGTCATTAAAACAGTTAGCTCCATCTTTTGACACTTCTTCCCCTGCCGTTGTTGCACGCTACACCGCTACAACAAAGATGGCGGAGAAAAGACGCTGCCGAACGTGAGCCACGTAAATAAGACCGCCCACAAAACGGCGCATCCTGAAGGGACTGTCAGAAAGCTACTTGAAGATGGTCTGTAAAACATAATCCATGCAAAATTTTGACCAAAGAGCCACCATTACATGTTATGTAGACCACAAGGAAATGTGATCAATTTCAGAAAAAAAAAAAATATAATATGACTCCTTTAATGCGCCCTATAATCCGGTGCACCTTATGGTCTGGAAAATACGGTAATGTAATTTATTTCTAAATATATTTTTTGTACATTTCAATAGTTCTATTCAAAAAGTGAAACTCGTATATTGCATATTATTATTTGTAAAATATAGTAATACTTTTTTACTCCTTAATTGTTTTAGATCGATGGATAGATGGATAGATGGATGGATGGATGCATGGATGGATGGATGGATAGTGCTTTATTGATTCCTTCAGGAGAGTTCCCTCAGGAAAATTTTAATTCCAGCAGCAGTGTACAGAATTGAGATTGAATTTAAAAAGTAAGTAACAAGCAAATAATGGGGGTATAAATGAAGATAAAATATAAAATATTACAATAAGAATACAAATAAAAAGCAACAATAAGAATAAAAATATAACAGTAAAAATAAGAATATAACAAGAGAAACTAGGCAGTAGTGACCATGTTATGAAAATGTATTTATTTATTTATTTGTTGCAGTTTATTTCAGTATTGTTATTGTTTTGCATCCCCTGTCATTCTAGTATCCCCTTCCCCCCAGAGAGGACTTGTACAGTCGGATGGTGTTTTTTTTTTTAGTTTTTTAGTCTATTAGTCCTTTTTGATGATAAAAATAAAATATTTAGTATGTTATAAGATTTTGAATACAGTATTGGTAAGAAAAAAAAATAACATTGGTGTCGCCCTCTAATCAAAAAATCTACTGCAAAGGTTTACTCAGCCTTTGTTAGTCTGAAATTAACTCCCGAAATAAATACATACTATTCCTACTTACTTATATTTGTACTACTACTATTATTTATGCCCGATGATTAAACCATCATCCATTACGGTGCCTCAGCTTTCCAATGTGGAAATGCAAGCCTGCTCAGGGTTGATCGCATCCCGTATTGCACTGTGGTGAACTGTAGAGCTAGGAGCAAATATAACTTAAAACTACTTGATAAGTAAATGTCAAATGTCTACTTTTCCATCTGTCAACTTCAACGTGCTTCCTCCAAAGAGACCAGACAGGCGGAGTAAGCGGCCATGATTTCAGTAAATCAGTAGAACAGAGTACGAGATGAACACCAGAGGCATGCCGGGTCAATCAACTGATTTTGGATCATTTTGTCATCAGCAGCTCGCGGTGCACACATGGCAGCTGAAAGATGAGTGGGAGCAAAAAAAGAATACATTCTTGTGGCGGGAGCTGCCAACAGTGATTACCAATCAAATCTACCCATTCCTTCACTTGGCAGAACACTGATAAAAAAAAAAACATGAGTAAGCCTCGTTAAAAACCTCCTCGTCCAAATTGAATTGATCTGTGCTTGTGCAGCCAGGTGAGATATGATACTTGGAGCGATGTGTATACCGCAAGTCTGACTATTTAAACCGGATTTCATATTGACAGGATACGATTGA
>NC_084754.1:8298444-8308444 GCF_033978785.1 Entelurus aequoreus | reverse complement strand
CAAAACTATGAATGAACACATGTGGAGTTTCTTCAAAATAGCCACCCTTTGCTCTGATTACAGCTTTGCACTCTTTTGACATTCTCTTGATAAGCTTTAAGAGGTAGTCACCTGAAATGGTTTATATATATATATATATATATATATATATATATATATATATATATATATATATATATATACATATATATATATATATATATATATATATATATATATATATATATATATATATATATATATATATATATATATATATATATATATATATATATACACACACACACGTTAGGTCAGGAAAAAACACAGAGGCTATTTCATCCATACAAGCCTGTTTCGCAGGTTTCCCTGCTCTTCAGGGGATTTTGTGTTTTGGTCTTCTGTGTTTTTTCCTGACCTAACGTATATTTCGCTCTTCCCCAGTATTGAGCACTGTATAACGGATAAACCACAGTAACCTCGGCTATGTAAAAACCCTGGATGTCACCTACCTGAAGGGGACCCCTCCAGCACTTCTCCTGTGTAGCGTGTCTCTTTGAAAATGGGTCGGTTGTCATTCTGGTCGATGACCGTGATCACCAGTATAACTGGTCCCTCCACAAGATGTCCATTCAAGTCTGTGGTTGACACTTCCAGCTGTGTGAATGGAAGGAAAACATGTTTTACTAAGGTGGCATTATTTTTCTGGTTCTCAAATGACATCAAACCAACATTGCTCTCAACAAAACAAGGTGGGTGAATTGATAGTCTATCTCCTGCAATACAGATGAAACAATTTATATACAAACCCCGTTTCCATATGAATTGGGAAATTGTGTTAGATGTAAATATAAATGGAATACAATGATTTGCAAATCATTTTCAACCCATATTCAGTTGAATATGCTACAAAGACAACATATTTGATGTTCAAACTGATAAAACATTTTTTTTTTGCAAATAATCATTAACTTTAGAATTTGATGCCAGCAACGTGACAAAGAAGTTGGGAAAGGTGGCAATAAATACTGATAAAGTTGAGGAATGCTCATCAAACACTTATTTGGAACATCCCACAGGTGAACAGGCAAATTGGGAACAGGTGGGTGCCATGATTGGGTATAAAAGTAGATTCCATGAAATGCTCAGTCATTCACAAACAAGGATGGGGCGAGGGTCACCACTTTGTCAACAAATGCGTGAGCAAATTGTTGAACAGTTTAAGAAAAACCTTTCTCAACCAGCTATTGCAAGGAACTTAGAGATTTCACCATCTACGGTCCGTAATATTATCAAAGGGTTCAGAGAATCTAGAGAAATCACTGCACGTAAGCAGCTAAGCCCGTGACCTTCGATCCCTCAGGCTGTACTGCATTCACAAGCGACATCAGTGTGTAAAGGATATCACCACATGGGTTCAGGAACACTTCAGAAACTCACTGTCAGTAACTACAGTTGGTCGCTACATCTGTAAGTGCAAGTTAAAACTATCCTATGCAAGGCGAAAACCGTTTATCAACAACACCCAGAAACGCGTCAGCTTCGTTGGGCCTGAGCTCATCTAAGATGGACAGATACAAAGTGGAAAAGTGTTCTGTGGTCTGACGAGTCCACATTTCAAATTGTTTTTGGAAACTGTGGACGTCGTGTCCTCCGGACCAAAAAGGAAAAGAACCATCCGGATTGTTATAGGCGCAAAGTTGAAAAGCCAGCATCTGTGATGGTATGGGTGTGTATTAGTGCCCAAGACATGGGTAACTTACACATCTGTGAAAGTGCCATTAATGTAGAAAGGTACTTACAGTTTTTGGAGCAACATATGTTGCCATCCAAGCAACGTTACCATGGACGCCCCTGCTTATTTCAGCAAGACAATGCCAAGCCACGTGTTACAACATCGTGGCTTCATAGTAAAAGAGTGCGTGTACTAGACTGGCCTGCCTGTAGTCCAGACCTGTCTCCCATTGAAAATGTGTGGCGCATTATGAAGCCTAAAATACCACAACGGAGACCCCCGGACTGTTGAACAACTTAAGCTGTACATCAAGCAAGAATGGGAAAGAATTCCAGCTGAGAAGCTTCAAAAATGTGTCTCCTCAGTTCCCAAACGTTTACTGAGTGTTGTTAGAAGGAAAGGCCATGTAACACAGTGGTGAACATGCCCTTTCCCAAATACTTTGGCACGTGTTGCAGCCATGAAATTCTAAGTTAATTATTATTTGCAAAAAAAAAATAAAGTTTATGAGTTTGAACATCAAATATGTTGTCTTTGTAGTGCATTCAACTGAATATGGGTTGAAAAGGATTTGCAAATCTTTGTATTCCGTTTATATTTACATCTAACACAATTTCCCAACTCATATGGAAACAGGGTTTGTATTTGGAATAACTGTATCCACCAGATTCAATGCCCATGCTACTTATACAGAACAACAATCCAGGAAAATGGTGGAAAGAGACCATCATTAGGCTGTGAAAAGTGGCTGTAATGTACACTTAGTGTATTCCAGTGGGATGCTTGATATACCAATAATTGTATTGTTTGAAAATGGACTTTGCAGCATTTTGGCCATACATTTTATGCAATTATAATACCGGTAGATCATTCTAAAAGCCCCACAATCATGACCAATCCTGTATGGGGATTTAAATAATACATACAGTTATGCAGTGTTTTGCATGAATTTGCAAAATATCCTAGGGACAGAAATGGATGCATTTAAATGCAGAGGATCACTGTTGGTGTTTAATAGGTGCATAATTGTGTCAAGATGCTCCCTCTTGAAAAGGCAGGAAAGGACTATAATGTTGACCTAAAATATTTGGGCTCAACCTACCCACAAGTGCACAGTTGGTGCTGGCAACAATGTTTTTATAATTATGTCAATGATTATTTGCAAAAGCTTAAAGAAGTGCATTCTTTTACAACAAAGTCCCCATCCAACTCATATTATTTCCACAATATATGTTTGTTATGTTTATTTTTCTATTTTTTTATTTTGTATTAATCAATCCGACAAAATAATACACACTAACACCATAATAATACAATTCCAAATCCAAAACCAAACCCGGCCCAGCAACATTCAGAATAGCAATCAACGGAGCAATTGAGAGGACACACAAACATGACACAAAACAATCCAAAAGTAGTCAAACAAAAATGAATAATATCAACAACAGTATCGATATTAAAAACAATTCCAACATATCAGTGATTAGAAATCCCTCGTTGACATTATCGTTACAGCCATGTATAAAAAAAATAAAACAAAAACATTTAAAAAAAAAAAAAAAGAACAATAGTGTCACAGTGGCTTTTTTAGATGTTTAATTTTCAATCAAACTTACATTTCAGAACCTCCACCACCAACATTCTTTTATTTTTATCTCAGCTTTTACCTTAGAGTTACTTTCAGAATGACGACACGTTGCAAATCAATGACGTGTAATAAAAAAAATATATATAATAGCTAGTGTGTAATAAATACAATACTTAGAGCCTGATCTACTAAAGTTGTACATGCATTAAAACACGTGCACTTGATAGCACACGCAAAGCTGATCCACTAAACTTGTGCACAGGAGATTGTGTCTCCACAATTAGTTTTTCTTCAACATTTAAAATACTTCTTTGTGGTCCACAGAACATGGATCTTTGGTCAACATTTTGCACGGAATATGTTTTATAGACCGTTTTCCTGTCTGACGTCTCTTCAGATGCAACGTTTTGCGAGCTGTCCTATTTACGTGCCTCCACTTCGACAGCGTCTTCACCCTGTCATTCATGTTGTAGTTTCTAGCGCTTCCATAGCACGTCTACTGACAGATGTAAGTTCGAACTATACGCTAATTTGTTTTAGAAATGGCAACAGCTTAGGATGCATGTGCATGTACGAGCCAGTCTGCCCCACAACAAGAGGATAGAGAAAAAGAAGGAACTTATCGACTACAGCACGGACGACAATGTTGGACTTGCGCACTTTGGGTAATTATCTGTCATCTATGGAGATATCCGCTGACGTCACAATTGGGAAAAACGTCACTAATGGGACAAATGCCAGTTTTGAGGAAGTATGAAGGAAGGCACAATTGTTTTATTAATATCTCTGCCTTGCCTCCATGGTCTGATTTGACATTTTGTGGGAATTATGCAGGTCCCAAATGCATTAAAAACAGGTACTAATAGGTTAAAAAAATGGTTTTGCAGATTAGGTCCCTTTTAGGTTTGTACGGTACACCGGTATTAGTATAGTACCGAGATACAAATGAATCATATTCGGTACTATACCGCCTCTGAAAAGTACCGCGACACAAAATGTTACTGCATACGTCAGCAGCTAAATTAGGAGCCTTTGTTTGCTTACTGACTAATAAAAGAAAAAATGTCTTGTATGTTCACTATTTTATTTAAGGACAAACTTGCAGTAATATACATATGTTTAATGTACCATAATATTTTTTGTTAAAGTAAAGCCAATTATGCAATTTTTGTGGTCCCCTTTATTTTTAAAAAAAGTATCGAAAAGTATCAAAATAATCTTTACCTGCTTTGGACACAAAATTAGATTTAAAGTAGTGTCGCTTTTGTCACGATTGGCTTAGCCCGAGTAGGACCACAGAGCAGAACAAATAAATAAGAATGATAATAAAAAGAGCACTCAAAAAGAATGCACACTCTGTCATGATCCGTGGTCCGGATCGTGGTTTGTTTAGTTAGGTTCTGTTAGTTTTGGACTTCTTTAGTTCCCGTTTATTCTTCCTTGTTTGTTTTTGTCACCGTGGCGACTTATTGTGTTCATCTGTGTCTGATTAGTGCTCGCCCGCTCACCTGCTTCCCGAGCACTAATCAGAGGCATTATTTAAGTTACCTTTGCCAGTCAGTCGGCCTGGCTTCATTGATTACCGTATTTCCTTGAATTGCCGCCGGGAATATAGTAGTTGCCTGCCTAGAATTACAATTACAAACTCGTTTCGCAAAATAATTAGCGCATGCTTGGCACTTCCGCCGGGTCAAATATGAGTCATTAAATGACTTCCGCCTCCTGGTGGTAGAGGGCGCTAGTGATCCTTCTTGTGACTGCTGGTACTGCAGAAGACCGGTGCTGCAGAAGAAGACAACACGCAGCAAGAGTGAGCAGCCATTGTTTGCTTGCACTTTTACCATGGAGGATTACATATCTAAAATAAAACAGTTTTCTATACTGGACTTTCAATCGAAGCAGGAGGTAATAGTTAAAGGAAGATCTCCATCGAGACAGAGAGACTTTTAAAACTGAAGAAAGATAAGGAAGACTTCTATAGGAGCTGCACATGGACTCATTTATACCTAAAGGTAAGACCATAATAACGTTTTTTTTTAAATTAAATGTGATTTTCATGATAAGGTAAGCGCCGGAGTGAGAAGAGGTTTTAAAATAATTAGCGCATGCTTGCCAATCCCGCATGCTTTTGGTAAACGCAGGAGTGAGAAGAGGTTTTAAATTAATTAGCGCCCCGGCGGCTATTCAAGGAAATACGGTATGTCACACTGTTTACGTCTCGTTCATGCCAAGTACGTTTTGTTCATTCCATGCCATAGCTTCTTTTAATTATTAGCTTCACTTGTTTTAGGCGGTGTGGGGAATAAGAATGAACACTACAACCGCAGCTACAGGGAACGAGAAGTGTGATTGGAGCCAAAGCAGAGGAGATGAATGCGACTGGAAGGGTGAAACATCAGGAATCTACTGGTGTTGAGTTAAGGGACTAGTGAACTTAAGTAGTAGAAATAAGTTTCCCGTGACCCGGAAACCAGGCACGGCAACAAAAAGAAGATACAATAAACTGTATTGCTTGTGGTAAGTGCTAAAGCGTGTTCATATGTTGCCGTTCCTCTGAGGTTATACCCCACATCTCTTTCTACAAATAAACTTTGAATATTTGCAGGCTATTGATAACTTCTTGCTTTAAACACAATAAGCCGTGTCAAGTATTCTACGAAATCAGGAAATTTTAACAGTTTTGACCTTAAAAATAAGCTATTTGTGTGGTCCTTCAACCCCACATTATGGATAATTCTAAGTGCCCGTTTTTGTAAGATTGTTTAAGTTTGTGTAAGATTAATTGTTTTATAATTATTTATGCAGCTCCTGCATGTGTGTAACAAGGAATATAGAAATGTAATTGTGTCTCAGAGAGTGTGACTCCTTCACGTAAGTACAATATTTAGCTCACTCAAAAAGGAGGCACACTCGAGGTGCGAGAAACGGAAATCACACACAGACGATGTGGAGAATAAGAATTAACACTGCAATCGCAGCCCCGGGGAACAAGGAGCGTAAGTGGAGCTAAAACAGAGGACATGAACACTACTGGGAGGGTGAAACATCAGGAATCTACTGGCGCCGAGTTAAGGGGCTGGATAACTTTTTTGTTTAACCTGACATCCCATGGACAAAGATAAGACCTTCTGGAGGAAAGTTATGCGGTCAGATGAAACAAAAATGGAGCTGTTTGGCCACAATACCCAGCAATATGTTTGGAGGAGAAAAGGTGAGGCCTTTAATCCCATGAACACCATACCTACCGTCAAACATGGTGGTGGTAGTATTATGCTCTGGGCCTGTTTTGCTGCCAATGGAACTGGTGCTTTACAGAGAGTAAATGGGACAATGAAAAAGGAGGATGACCTCCAAATTCTTCAGGATAACCTAAAATCATCAGCCGGGAGGTTGGGTATTGGGCGCAGTTGGGTGTTCCAACAGGACAATGACCCCAAACACACGTCAAAAGTGGTAAAGGAATGGCTAAATCAGGCTAGAATTAAGGTTTTAGAATGGCCTTCCCAAAGTCCTGACTTAAACGTGTGGACAATGCTGAAGAAACAAGTCCATGTCAGAAAACCAACAAATTTGGCTGAACTGCACCAATTTTGTCAAGAGGAGTGGTCAAAAATTCAACCAGAAGCTTGTGGATGGCTACCAAAAGCGCTTTATTGCCGTGAAACTTGCCAAGGGACATGTAAGCAAATATTAACATTGCTGTATGTATACTTTTGACCCAGCAGATTTGCTCACATTTTCAGTAGACCCATAATAAATTCATAAAAGAACCAAACTTCATGAATGTTTTTGGTGACCAACAAGTATGTGCTCCAATCACTCTATCACAAAAGTTGTAGAAAGTATTGGAAACTCAAGACAGCCATGACATGATGTTCTTTACAAGTGTATGTCAACTTTTCACCACAAAGGTAAGTAGTCAAGAGGAAATAAGTATCCTGTGACCCGGAAACCAGGCACTGCAACAAAAAGTAAATAATGACAGTTTTCTTAGCAAAATGTTTAATTCTTAATGATTTGATTTGGTTTCGGGTATTTGTGACATCTGTGTAGTGTGCACAACTGCTGTTGTGAGTTTGTTTTCCTTGTTTATGCATAAGTTACGATATTTTATAAGAAAAACACACCTACCAAGTTGGTAATGACGCCGTGATACTAAATTGTAGCATTTCATTCAAACAATGTATGGCATCTTGTTTAAATAACGGTAGAATTATGCTGTTGAAAAGTAGCAGTGCTGTTTCCCATTATCACTGTTGTTCTTTGAACTTTAAGATGCTGAGCTGATTTGAATGTAAAGTGGAAATAAAGTGGGCCCGTTATGAAAAGCAGGCAGAGCATGAGGGAATGTATTACAAAGTAACATATTGATCTTATGACGCCGACAAAAAAAAAAAAAGCTTGACTTCAGAGTACAAAAATACCCGTAATTGGCAGTGTTTTGAAAGAACATTAATTATTAGCCTTTTTGTTTAAGCCGTGTCTGAGCAACCGGTTCTAAATCTTTGAAAAGAGAAAGTGTATTCCTTGGTGATCTCGTTTGTAGCTTTAAGGCTGGCGTTTCAAGTTTTCAACCAATTGAGACATCAGTGAGTGTATTTCAGCAGAAGATAAATTGTTTAATCTGCCCGTAAGCAAAAGACTGCTTGCCAAAATTGTTTGTTTTTGCGCGCTGACTTTTTTTTCCAGGAGGCTTATCGCAGACATCCTTCTCGGACATGTTTCATCACATCAGCAGGAAAAGCTCTCTAACGCGGTGGTGCACAAACTTTTTTGCACCACGGACCGGTTTAATGTAAGCATTGTTTTCACTTGTGCCGGATAAATTTAGCAAGAATACACTACCGTTCAAAAGTTTGGGGTCACATTGAAATGTCCTTATTTCCAATGAAGATAACTTTAAACTAGTCTTAACTTTAAAGAAATACACTCTATACATTGCTAATGTGGTAAATGACTATTCTAGCTGCAAATGTCTGGTTTTTGGTGCAATATCTACATAGGTGTATAGAGGCCCATTTCCAGCAACTATCACTCCAGTGTTCTAATGGTACAATGTGTTTGCTCATTGGCTCAGAAGGCTAATTGATGATTAGAAAACCCTTGTGCAATCATGTTCACACATCTGAAAACAGTTTAGCTCGTTACAGAAGCTACAAGACTGACCTTCCTTTGAGCAGATTGAGTTTCTGGAGCATTACATTTGTGGGGTCAATTAAACGCTCAAAATGGCCAGAAAAAGAGAACTTTCATCTGAAACTCGACAGTCTATTCTTGTTCTTAGAAATGAAGGCTATTCCACAAAATTGTTTGGGTGACCCCAAACTTTTGAACGGTAGTGTAAGTGCATGAAAAATACAACTCACTATAACGCTGAATTAGTGTTTCTTTGCAATGAGATCCATTCGGGGATCGCGGGGGGTGCTGGAGCCTATCTCAGCTACAATCGGGCGGAAGGCGGGGTACACCCTGGACAAGTCGCCACCTCATCGCAGGGCCAACACAGATAGACAGACAACATTCACACTCACATTCACACACTAGGGCCAATTTAGTGTTGCCAATCAACCTATCCCCAGGTGCATGTTTTTGGAATTGCGAGGAAGGAACCCACGCAGTCACGGGGAGAACATGCAACTCAACACAGAAAGATCCCGAGCGCAGGATCGAACCCAGGACCTTCGTATTGTGAGGCAGACGCACTAACCCCTCTTTCACCGTGCTGCTCCTAAGCAATGAGATGCAGATGGAAATCAGCCTTTGGCTACAATATGTCCCTTTTCTGTCTAAAATGTTCATTAATGCGCATTGTACCATGTCACAAAGTTACACTATATTGCCAAAAATATTTGGCCACCCATTCAAATAATGAGAATCAGGTGTCCTAATCACTTGGCCTGGTGTATAAAATCAAACACTTATCCATGGAGACCGTTTCTACAAACATTTGTGAAAAAATGGGCCGTTTTCAGTGATTTCCAGCGTGGAACTGTCATAGGATGCCACATGTGCAACAAATCCAGTCGTGAAATTTCCTTGCCCCTAAATATTCCAAGGTCAACTTTTTTATAAGAAAATGGAAGAGTTTGGGAACAACAGCAAGTCAGCCACCAAGTGGTAGGCCACGTGAACTGACAGAGAGGGGTCGGCGGATGCTGAAGTGCATAGTGCAAAGACTTTCTGCACAGTCAGTTGCTACAGAGCTCCAAACTTCATGTGACATTCCAATTAGCCCACGTACAGTACGCAGAGAGCTTCATGGATTGGGTTCCCATGGCCGAGCAGCTGAATCTAAGCCGTACATCACCAAGTCCGATGCAAAGTGTGGGATGCAGTGGTGTAAAGCACGTCACCACTGGACTCTAGAGCAGTGGAGACGCCTTCTCTGGACTGATGAGTCACGCTTTTCCATCTGGCAATGTGATGGACCAGTCTGGGTTTGGAGGTTGCCAGGAGAACGCTACATTTCGGACTGCATTGTGTCGATTGTGAAATTTGGTGGAGGAGGGATTATGGTGTGGGGTTGGTTTTTCAAGAGTTGGGCTTGGCTCCTTAGTTCCAGTGAAAGGAACTTTGAATGCTCCAGGATACCAAAACATGTTGGATAATTCCATGGGATGGCACTTCAAGTTCATATGTGAGTAAAGGCAGGTGGCCAAATACTTTTGGCAATATAGTGTATAACAAATGGCAACTTC